>NC_057797.1:264870024-264889412 GCF_018294505.1 Triticum aestivum | reverse complement strand
AAATCACCCGGAACACTTCCGGTGTCCGAATATAGCCGTCCAATATATCAATCTTTATGTCTCGACCATTTCGAGACTCCTTGTCATGTCCGTGATCACATCCGGGACTCCGAACTAACTTCGGTACATCAAAACTCATAAACTCATAATATAACTGTCATCGAAACCTTAAGCGTGCGGACCCTACGGGTTCGAGAACAATGTAGACATGACCGAGACACATCTCCGGTCAATAACCAATAGCGGAACCTGGATGCTCATATTGGCTCCTACATATTCTACGAAGATCTTTATCGGTCAGACCGCATAACAACATACGTTGTTCCCTTTGTCATCGGTATGTTACTTGCCCGAGATTCAATCGTCGGTATCTCAATACCTAGTTCAATCTCGTTACTGGCAAGTCTCTTTACTCATTCCATAATACATCATCTCGCAACTAACTCATTAGTTGCAATGCTTGCAAGGCTTATGTGATGTGCATTACCGAGAGGGCCTAGAGATACCTCTCCGACAATCGGAGTGACAAATCCTAATCTCGAAATACGCCAACCCAACATGTACCTTTGGAGACACCTGTAGAGCACCTTTATAATCACCCATTTACGTTGTGACGTTTGGTAGCACACAAAGTGTTCCTCCGGCAAACGGGAGTTGCATAATCTCATAGTCATAGGAACATGTATAAGTCATGAAGAAAGCAATAGCAACATACTAAACGATCAAGTGCTAAGCTAATGGAATGAGTCATGTCAATCAGATCATTCACCTAATGATGTGATCCCGTTAATCAAATAACAACTCTTTGTCCATGGTTAGGAAACATAACCATCTTTGATTAACGAGCTAGTCAAGTAGAGGCATAATAGTGACACCTTGTTTGTCTATGTATTCACACATGTATTATGTTTCCGGTTAATACAATTCTAGCATGAATAATAAACATTTATCATGATATAAGGAAATAAATAATAACTTTATTATTGCCTCTAGGGCATATTTCCTTCAGTCTCCCACTTGCACTAGAGTCAATAATCTAGTTCACATCGCCATGTGATTTAACACTAAGAGTTCACATCACCATGTGATTAACACCCATAGTTCACATCGCCATGTGACCTATACCCAAAGGGTTTATAGAGTCAATAATCTAGTTCACATTATTTATGTGATTAACACCCAAAGAGTACTAAGGTGTGATCATGTTTTGCTTGTGAGATAATTTTAATCAACGGGTCTGTCACATACAGATCCGTAAGTATTTTGTGAATTCTATGTCTACAATGCTCTGCACGGAGCTAATCTAGCTAATTGCTCCCACTTTCAATATGTATCTAGATCGAGACTTAGAGTCATCTAGATCTGTGTCAAAACTTGCTCGACGTACCTTTTTACGACGAACCTTTTGTCACCTCCATAATCGAGAAATATTTGCTTATTCCACTAAGGATAATTTTGACCAATGTCCAGTGATCTACTCTTAGATCATTATTGTACTCCCTTGCTTAACAGAGTGTAGGGTATACAATAGATCTGGTACACATCATGGCATACTTTATAGAACCTATGGCTGAGGCATAGGGAATGACTTTCATTCTCTTTCTATCTTCTGCCGTGGTCGGGCTTTGAGTCTTACTCAATTTCATACCTTGTAACACAGCCAAGAACTCTTTCTTTGACTGTTCCATTTTTGAACGACTTCAAAATATTGTCAAGGTATGTACTCATTGAAAAAACTTATCAAGCGTCTTGATCTATCTCTATAGATTTTGATGCTTAATATGTAAGCAGCTTCACCGAGGTCTTCCTTTGAAAAACTTCTTTAAGAACACTCCTTTGTGCTTTGCAGATTAATTCTACATTATTTCCGATCAGCAATATGTCATTCACATATACTTATCAAAAATGTTGTAGTGCTCCCTACTCACTTTCTTGTAAATACAGGCTTCATCGCAAGTCTGTATAAAACTATATGCTTTGATCAACTTATCAAAGCGTATATTCCAACTCCGAGATGCTTGCACTAGTCCATAGATGGATCGCTGGAGCTTGCATATTTTGTTAGCACCTTTAGGATTGACAAAACCTTCTGGTTGTATCATATACAACTCTTATTTAATAAATCTATTAAGGAATGCAGTTTTGTTTATCCATTTGCCAGATTTCATAAAATGTGGCAATTGCTAACATGATTCGGACAGACTTAAGCATAGATACGAGTGAGAAACTCTCATCGTAGTCAACACCTTGAACTTGTCGAAAACCTTTTGCGACAATTCTAGCTTTGTAGATAGTAACACTACTATCAGCGTCCGTCTTCTTCTTGAAGATCCATTTATTCTCAATTGCTTGCCGATCAGTGGGCAAGTCAACCAAAGTCCATACTTTGTTCTCATACATGGATCCCATCTCAGATTTCATGGCTTCAAGCCATTTTGCGGAATCTGGGCTCACCATCGCTTCTTCATAGTTCGTAGGTTCGTCATGGTCAAGTAGCATGACCTCCAGAACAGGATTACCGTACCACTCTGGTGTAGATCTCACTCTGGTTTACCTACGAGATTCGGTAGTAACTTGATCTGAAGTTACATGATCATCATCATTAGCTTCCTCACTAATTGGTGTAGTAGTCACAGGAACAGATTTCTGTGATGAACTACTTTCCAATAAGGGAGAAGGTACAATTACCTTATCAAGTTCTACTTTCCTCCCACTCACTTCTTTCGAGAGAACCTCCTTCTCTAGAAAGGATCCATTCTTAGCAACGAATGTCTTGCCTTCGGATCTGTGATAGAAGGTGTACCCAACAGTAACTTTTTGGGTATCCTATGAAGACACACTTTTCCGATTTGGGTTTGAGCTTATGAGGATGAAACTTTTTCACATAAGCATTACAACCCCAAACTTTAAGAAAAGACAACTTTGGTTTCTTGCCAAACCACAGTTCATACGGTGTCATCTCAACAGATTTAGATGGTGCCCTTTTAACGTGAATGCAGCTGTCTCTAATGCATAACCCCAAAACAATAGTGGTAGATCGGTAAGAGACATCATAGATTGCACTATATCCAATAAAGTACGATTATGACGTTCGGACACACCATTATGCTGAGGTGTTCCATGTGGCATGAGTTTGTGAAACTATTCCACATTGTTTTAATTGAAGACCAAACTCGTAACTCAAATATTTGTATCCGCGATCAGATCGTAGAAACTTTATTTTCTTGTCACGATGATTTTCCACTTCACTCTGAAATTCTTTGAACTTTTCAAATGTTTCAGACTTATGTCTCATCAAGTAGATATACCCATATCTGCTCAAATCATCTGTGAAGTTCAGAAAATAACGATACTTGCCGTGAGCTTTAACACTCATCGGACCGCATACATCAATATGTATTATTTCCAATAAGTCAGTTGCTCGCTCCGGAGAACGGAGTCTTAGTCATCTTGCCCATGAGGCATGGTTCGCAAGCATCAAGTGATTCATAATCAAGTGATTCCAAAATCCCATCAGCATGGAGTTTCTTCATGCGCTTTACACCAATATGACCTAAACGGCAGTGCTACAAATAAGTTGCACTATCATTATTAACTTTGCATCTTTTGGCTTCAATATTATGAATATGTGTATCACTACAATCGAGATCCAACAAACCATTTTCGTTGGTGTGTATGACCATAGAAGGTTTTATTCATGTAAACAGAACAACAATTGTTCTCTAACTTAAATGAATAACCGTATTGCAATAAACATGATCAAATCATATTCATGCTCAACACAAACACCAAATAACACTTATTTAGGTTCAACACTAATCTCGAAAGTATAGGGAGTCTGCGATGTTATCAATCTTGGAACCACTTCCAACACACATCATCACTTCACCCTTAACTAGTCTCTGTTTATTCTGCAACTCCCGTTTCGAGTTACTAATCTTAGCAACTGAACTAGTATCAAATACTAAGGGGTTGCTATAAACACTAGTAAAGTACACATCAATAACATGTATATAAAATATACTTATGTTCACTTTGCCATCCTTCTTATCTGCCAATCACTTGGGGTAGTTCTCCTTCCAGTGACCAGTCCCTTTGCAGTAGAAACACTTAGTCTCAGGCTTAGGACCAGACTTGGGCTTCTTCACTTGAGCAGCAACTTGCTTGCTGTTCTTCTTGAAGTTCCGCTTCTTCCCTCTGCCCTTTTCTTGAAACTAGTGGTCTTGTCTACCATCAACACTTGATGTTTTCTCGATTTCTACCTTCGTCAATTTCCGCATTACGAAGAGCTTGGGAATCGTTTCCGTTATCCCTTGCATATCATAGTTCATCACGAAGTTCTACAAACTTGGTGATGGTGACTAGAGAATTTTGTCAATCACTATCTTATCTGGAAGATTAACTCCCACTTGATTCAAGCGATTGTAGTACTCAGACAATCTGAGCACATGCTCACTAGTTGAGCGATTCTCCTCCATCTTTTAGCTATAGAACTTGTTGGAGACTTCATATCTCTCAACTCGGGTATTTGCTTGAAATATTAACTTCAACTCCTGGAACATCTCATATGCTCCATGACGTTCAAAACGTCTTTGAAGTCCCGATTCTAAGCCATTAAGCATGGTGCACTAAACTATCACGTAGTCATCATATTGAGCTAGCCAAACATTCATAACGTCTGCATCTGCTCCTGCAATAGGTCCGTCACCTAGCGGTGCATCAAGGACATAATTCTTCTGTGCAGCAATGAGGATAAACCTCAGATCACGGATCCAATCCTCATCATTGCTACTAACATCTTTCAACACAATTTTCTCTAGGAACATATCAAAATAAACACAGGGAAGCAACAACGCGAGCTATTGATCTACAACATAATTTGCAAAATACTACCAGGACTAAGTTCATGATAAATTTAAGTTCAATTAATCATATTACTCAAGAACTCCCACTTAGATAGACATCCCTCTAATCCTCTAAGTGATTACGTGATCCAAATCAACTAAACCATGTTCGATCATCACGTGAGATGGAGTAGTTTCATTGGTGAACATCGCTATGTTGATCATATCTGCTATATGATTCACGCTCGACCTTTCGGTCTCCGTGTTCCGAGGCCATATCTGTATATGCTTGGCTTGTCAAGTATAACCTGAGTATTCTGCGTGTGCAACTGTTTTGCACCCGTTGTATTTGAACGTAGAGCCTATCACACACGATCATGACGTGGTGTCTCAGCACGAAGAACTTTCGCAACGGTGCATACTCAGGGAGAACACTTCTTGATAATTAGTGAGAGATCATCTTATAATGCTACCGTCAATCAAATCAAGATAAGATGCATAAAAGATAAACATCACATGCAATCAATATAAGTGATATGATATGGCCATCATCATCTTGTGCTTGTGATCTCCATCTTCGAAGCACCGTCGTGATCACCATCATCACCGGCGCGACACCTTGATCTCCATCGTAGCATCGTTGTCGTCTCGCCAATCTTATGCTTCCACGACTATCGCTACCGCTTAGTGATAAAGTAAAGCATTACAGCGCGATTGCATTGCATACAATAAAGCGACAACCATATGGCTCCTGCCAGTTGCCGATAACTCGGTTACAAAACATGATCATCTCATACAATAAAATTTAGCATCATGTCTTGACCATATCACATCACAACATGCCCTACAAAAACAAGCTAGACGTCCTCTACTTTGTTGTTGCAAGTTTTTACGTGGCTGCTACGGGCTTAAGCAAGAACCAATCTTACCTACGCATCAAAACCACAATGATAGTTTGTCAAGTTGGTGCCGTTTTAACCTTCGCAAGGACCGGGCGTAGCCACACTCGGTTCAACTAAAGTTGGAGAAACTGTCACCCGCTAGCCACCTTTGTGCAAAGCACGTCGGGAGAACCGGTCTCGTGTAAGCGTACGCGTAATGTCGGTCCGGGCCGCTTCGTCCAACAATACCGCCGAACCAAAGTATGACATGCTGGTAAGCAGTATGACTTATATCGCCCACAACTCACTTGTGTTCTACTCGTGCATATAACATCAACACATAAAACCTAGGCTAGGATGCCACGGTTGGGTTTCGTAGTAATTTCAAAAAATTTCCTATGCACACGCAAGATCATGGTGATGCATAGCAACAAGAGGGGAAGAGTGTGATCTACGTACCCTTGTAGATCGACAACAGAAGCATTAATTTGGTTGATGTAGTCGTACGTCTCCACGGCCCGACCGATCAAGCACCGAAACTACGGCACCTACGAGTTCTAGCACACGTTCAGCTCGATGACGATCCCCGGACTCCGATCCAGCAAAGTGTCAGGGAAGAGTTCCGTCAGCACGACGGCGTGGTGACGATCTTGATGTACTACCGCCGCAGGGCTTCGCCTAAGCACCGCTACAATATTATCGAGGACTATGGTGGAAGGGGGCACTGCACACGGCTAAGAATATGATCACGTGGATCAACTTGTGTGTCAAGGGGTGCCCCCTGCCCCCGTATATAAAGGATCAAGGGGAGGAGGCCGGCCGGCCCTCTATGCCGCGCCAAGGAGGAGTCCTCCTCCTAGTAGGAGTAGGACTCCTACTAGGAGGGGGAAAGAAGTGGGGAGGGAGAGGGAAAGGGGGGCGCCGCCCCCCCTCTCCTAGTCCAATTCGGACCAGGGGGGAGGAGGCACGCGGCCCACCTTTGGGTGCCCCTCTCTCTCTCCACTAAGGCCCATATGGCTCATTACTTCTCCCGGGGGGGTTCCGGTAACCCTCCGGCTCTCCGGTTTTCTCCGAAATCACCCGGAACACTTCCGGTGTCCGAATATAGCCGTCCAATATATCAATCTTTATGTCTCGACCATTTCGAGACTCCTTGTCATGTCCGTGATCACATCCGGGACTCCGAACTAACTTCGGTACATCAAAACTCATAAACTCATAATATAACTGTCATCGAAACCTTAAGCGTGCGGACCCTACGGGTTCGAGAAAAATGTAGACATGACCGAGACACGTCTCCGGTCAATAACCAATAGCGGAACCTGGATGCTCATATTGGCTCCTACATATTCTACGAAGATCTTTATCGGTCAGACCGCATAACAACATACGTTGTTCCCTTTGTCATCGGTATGTTACTTGCCCGAGATTCGATCGTCGGTATCTCAATACCTAGTTCAATCTCGTTACCGGCAAGTCTCTTTACTCGTTCCGTAATACATCCTCTCGCAACTAACTCATTAGTTGCAATGCTTGCAAGGCTTATGTGATGTGCATTACCGAGAGGGCCCAGAGATACCTCTCCGACAATCGGAGTGACAAATTCTAATCTCGAAATACGCCAACCCAACATGTACCTTTGGAGACACCTGTAGAGCACCTTTATAATCACCCATTTACGTTGCGATGTTTGGTAGCACACAAAGTGTTCCTCCGACAAATGGGAGTTGCATAGTCTCATAGTCATAGGAACATGTATAAGTCATGAAGAAAGCAATAGCAACATACTAAACGATCAAGTGCTAAGCTAATGGAATGGGTCATGTCAATCAGATCATTCACCTAATGATGTGATCTCGTTAATCAAATAACAACTCTTTGTCCATGGTTAGGAAACATAACCATCTTTGATTAACGAGCTAGTCAAGTAGAGGCATACTAGTGACACCCTGTTTGTCTATGTATTCACACATGTATTATGTTTCCGGTTAATACAATTCTAGCATGAATAATAAACATTTATCATGATATAAGGAAATAAATAATAACTTTATTATTGCCTCAAGGGCATATTTCCTTCATGTTGTTGGGGGGTTTGGATGAACAGTTCCTGGTCGGGGGTTGGATGAACAGGACCCTGTGGTAGTAGAGGTCGTTGCCGCTAGATGAACAGTACCCCGATTGATTGAGCCGGTGGATGAACAGGACCCCGTGGAGGGCTGGATGAACAGGACCCCGTGGAGGGCTGGATGAACAGGACCCCATGGAGGGCTGGATGAACAAGACCCCATGGAGGGCTGGTGGAACAGTAGCCGGTGGAGGGTTGGATGAACAGTATCCCATGGAGGGGTGGTTGAACATGACCCTATGGAGAGGGCTGTTGAGCAGTAGCGGTGGAGGAGTGCGCGGTGGAGGCTGGATGAACAGGAGCCCGTGGAAGAACAGTCGCAGGTGGAGGCTGGAGGAGGTCGATGGTGGATGAACAGTAGCCCGTGGAGGCAGTCGACGGTGGATGAACAATAGCCCATGGAGGCAGTCAACGGTGGAGATGAATAGTATCCCGTCGAGTCCTGTTTTGCGGTACGCCACACCCCACCCAATGAACAGGACCCTGTTTCGACTGTAGTGCTCCAACACAAGTCCGTTTCCTCCATTTTGCGGTACGCCACACCCCTCCCGATCAATAGGACCCCGTTTCCACCGTAGGAGTGTCAGGACCCCGACTCGATGTCACATCGATCTAGCCGGTAACACCTCATATCACTTTGCGGCCTCACGCATGGTATTCCCACGGGTGTCGCCTTACCTTTGCCCGGGACCGTTTGCGCCTTTTGGCTCACGTATATGATAGTGTCGCTAGCATCCATATGATAAAGAGCCCGGGCTGACATGACTAGTCGTAAACCCAAAGTGGCACAGACTTACAGGGACAGGCATCCATGACCCAGCTCCGAACGTGTCGGTCATCAGCAAATGGGTCCGGGCTGTAGCACTGGGCTAGCAGGACTCCGGTAAACCGGGCTGTAGCGGGCTAACAGGACTCCGGTACTCAAAGCGTGACATTTCCCCGAAGGGACAGACACAGGAACGAAGAAGGACACATGCCGGCCAGCCTAAGTGTTCCAGAGCAGTAGCAAGCTACCATGGCTCAGCGGTAACACTAGGAGACATTTCCCGGTAAGAGAGGCTACTAAAGATAAACAACTAGATAGTCAGATCCCACACATACCAAGCATTTCAATCATACACACAATATGCTCGATATGTGCAAATACAACGAAGCATCACAACATGACTCTACGACACAAGTACTTTATTTAAGGCTCAGGGAGCCATACATATCATACACAAAGATACGGGTCTCACGACCCAACATACAAGTCATACAGTCATACAGACCAGCAGCGGAAGTACATTGTCTGAGTACAGACAACTAGTAAAATAAAAGAGGCTTGGAAAGCCTAGCTATACTACGTGGTCCATCACAAGCTCAGGGTCACCACCTGGGTCTTTAGCCTACTCGTTGATGTCAACGTCTACATAGAACCCATCAGAAGGCGTTGCAGCGTCTTCTGTAAAAATGTAGATTATAGCAACATGAGTACAAAGGTACTCAGCAAGACTTACATCAGATCCTACATACATGCATAGTATCAAAAAGGGTTGGTGGAGTTATTGCAGCAAGCCAGCTTTGACTCTTGGCTAGGCTATCCTACGATACTTCAATTTGAAATGGTTTTGCGCACACGAGTCCACTACTCACCACTTCAATACACTACCGAGGATCCACCTCCGTCTTCCTACGGAAGAGCCATCCTCGGCACTCACACTTATCTTGAGGCTTTTAGTAGTTTCCATTTACTTGTCTATGAACTGTATAGGCAACCAAGTAGTCCTTTACCGCGGACGCGGCTATTCGAATAGATTATGATAACCCTGCAGGGGTGTACTTCTTCATACATGTTTCCACCACTTAGCGTCTGCACACGACATGTGCTCGGCAGACTTCAAGCGAAAGCCGACGTGGGTGTAGACCACGACCTACCTAAACACTTAAGCCTTTAGTCCAGGTTTATCGCCTATTCAGGTTCCATCCGTAGGGAGTCCGGCCGAGGTTTCCCATACGGCCCCGAACGATGTGAACAAGGTTCCCAAGATACCTAACGGGTATTCGGTACACCCGGCCACGTACCTACCGCATCACAGCCCACCCCTACGGTCAGCGCTGTCCACGGCCTCCAGTAGGCTACAAACACCAGAAACTACTTGCAACTCCTGGACAGAGAGCTAGGGTGAATAAGAAGTCGAGCGGGGTCATATTTCAGGGCCCAATGCATGGTAGTAGCTGTATCTTAAATCACATATACAGATCTCAGTGCTTAAGGTCGGCTTCAATGAAACAACCCACCATGTACTCCTACATGGCCTCTCATCGATACCTTTACCAAATCGTGTTCACCACACCACTCTCATTACCGACATAAACATTTCACTCTAGCCCATCACCCAGATGAACCAGACCTGACACGACTCTAAGCATAGCAGGCATAGCAAGGTAGGAACAACACATACACATGGCTCAATCAACTCCTACACATGCTAGTGGGTTTCATCTAGTTACTGTGGCAATGACAGGTCATGCAGAGGAAATGGGTTCAACTACCATAGCACACATCAGTTTGAAACGCGTTGTCTTAATGCAGTAAAAGAGAGCAGGAGCGAGAACATGGGATTGTATCGATATGATCAAATGGTTGGTTGCTTGCCTGATGGTTCGATGCACTGATACGGTTCTTCGTTAGGGTAATCACGGTACTCCTCGGGGGCAGAACCTGTCGTAAAGGACAGCGATGCACAAACATCACCAAACAATATGCGACAATATGATGCATGCATGAAACATGGCAATATGAGTGTGTTGGGCTAATGCAACTAAACCAGAAGGGTTTGAACAAATTTGAATCAAAGATTCAAATTTCAAACTCAAACATGGCCTTTTAAAGTGCTTTTCCTTGTTCTGCTTAAAACATCAATTTAACTTGTTTGATCATGCATGAAAATAGTACAGATGGATAGATTGGATTTTTCTGATCATTTTTCATATATAATTTGTCTAATTTGGAGTTACAGAATAAAAGTTATGAATTTTTGAAGTTTAAATAATATTCTGGAATTTCCTGATTAAATTTAAATCCAGAAATTATAATTACTGCGCCAGCATGACGTCAGCATGACGTCAGTGGTCAACTGCGGCTGGCTGGAGTCAAACCTGACGTGTGGGGTCCACACGTCAGTGACAGGGGGTTAAACAGGGTTAGTTTAATCCTAATTAGAGGTTAGTGGCGCTGGGGGCCCACTGTCAGTGTCAGGGGTTAACCATTAGTGGTTAGCACTAATCCTAATTAGCTACAGGGCTGGGCCCACCTGTCAGGGACTCAGGGGGTGTCCTGCCGTGGTCAAAGTGGGTCAAACCCACCGGCGACGTGACGCCGGCGAGGTCCGAGACGGCGGCGCGACGCGGGATCGCGCTACAGGGCACGGGCGAGGCCGTGCTTGGGTTCGTTGGAAAGCTCTTGCTCTCGCGCGTCGAACGGTGGCCGTGGCTGGGCCTGGGGTGGCCGGAGTCGACAGCGGCGAGCTCGGCTGCGGCCGCCGGAGTTCGGGTGCGGTCGGGATCGGTGTTGCAGGGGGTTTGGGGAGGCGTTAGTGCATGCTGCGTGATCCTAGTGAGGTGTGGAGCACGATAGTGTGCTCGGTTGGGTGCTACGGTGACCGTGGCCATGACGGCGACATCGCCGGCGGCGTGGAGCTCTCGGCCAAGGTGGGGCTAGGGCCTAGAGGTCGGAAGAGACCAGGGAAGAAGGGGGAAACGATCCGGGGGCTCACCGCGGAGCTGCAGGGATGGTTAGCGGGCTCGGGGACGCGCTGGAGACGACGAATTCGACGGCGACGATGGTCGGAGCCCGAAGAGGGGAACGGCGACGTGGCGGCGATGCAGGGCTTCCGGGGACCCGTGGAGCGGTGGGGAGGAAGAGGGGGTCGAGGCGGAGCTCCTGAGCTAGTCGGGGGAGCGAGGGGTGGCCGGAGACGGCTGCTTTGGCGTACGGCGGCGACGGTGGTGTTCGGCCGTGTGAGAGAGAGAGCGAGGGAGAGGAGGGAAGAGCCGGGCGAGAGTGAGAGAGAGCAGGGGGGATCGGGACGGCCTGCGGGAGTCGTCCACGCGGCCAGGAGCTCGTCGGCAAGCAGGAGGTGGCCGCGCGGCCGTGCGCGTGCGAGCACGCAGCAGCTTCGGGGCGAGGGGAGGAAGACGACGGAGGGCTGCAGTGGTGGGCTAGGCCGCCTGCTGGCTGGGCCGGCCAGCTGGCTGGGCTGCACAGGGAGGAGCCCAGGTAAGCTTCTCCCTTTTAATTATTTTCTGTTTTCTAATTTCTGACATTTGTTTTGATTTAAATAAAATATTAAATCATTTTATTTCCTTATGCCAATTTTTGCAGGAGCTAGATATATTATTCCAGAGCTCCTTTATAATTGGCATAATATTTGGACATATATTAATATATATAAATAATATATTTCCAAAGCAAATAATTATGCATTAATTCCAAATGCCCAAAATAAATACCTATGAGCTATTGAAAATATTGGTTTGATTTTTATCTCTGTCCAATATTTTCAGAGAGCAACATGAGCATTTTCTTGGACCTTTTTGGAGAAATTTTTATTTGGATCATTTTCAAAAATGATTCTGAGGGTTTCACAGATCCCCATTTCAAGTTTCTGATGAAAAAGGAAACATGATGCAACACTCTAATGCATGGCTAGCTAGGATGTGACAACTCACCCCCACTCAAAAGAATCTCGTCCCGAGATTTGGGTTCCTCCGGGAAGAAGGCGGGATACTCGAGTCGAAGGCGATCCTCCCTTTCCCAAGTTGCTTCATCCTCAGAATGGTGCGACCATTGAACTTTGAGAAACTTGATATTATGACGTCGGGTGGTACGTTCGGCCTGATCGAGGATACGAATGGGGTACTCTCGATATGTAAGATTATCTTGGAGATCAAGCGTTTCGTGGTCCACTTCACGGATAGGATCCGGGAAGCAACGCCTGAGTTGAGAAACGTGGAAGACATCGTGGACTCTGGAGAGGTGCGGAGGTAGTTCCAACTGGTAGGCAACTTCTCCTCATTTGGCAAGAATGCAAAAAGGTCCAATGTAACGAGGAGCCAATTTGCCTTTGATACCGAAACGATGGGTTCCCTTCAGAGGGGTGACCCGAAGATAAGCCTTCTCGTCAACCTCGAAAGTCATAGCCTTATGTTTTCGGTCATATTGACTCTTTTGACGAGATTGGGCTGTTTTCAACTTTTCACGAACGATGCGAACTTGTTCTTCTGCTTCCTGAATCATGTCCGGGCCAAAGAATTGTCTTTCCCCGGTCTCTGACCAGTTAAGGGGTGTTCGACACCGTCGTTCATAGAGAACTTCAAAAGGGGCTTTACCCAAGCTAGATTGATAGCTGTTGTTGTAAGCGAATTCGGCAAATGGAAGGCACTTCTCCCAATCCATCCCGAATGAGATAACAGAGGCTCGAAGCATGTCTTCTAGAATTTGGTTGACGCGTTCCACTTGACCACTCGACTGAGGGTGGAAAGCGGTGCTAAAGGAGAGGCGGGTTCCCATAGCATTCTGAAAACTTTCCCAAAATCGAGAGGTGAAAAGACTTCCTCGATCCGAGTTGATTTCCAAAGGAACACCATGGAGGGACACTATTCGGGAGATGTATAAGTCTGCCAGCTGGCTAGCGGTTATACTCTCACGAACAGGCAAGAAATGAGCTACTTTGGAAAGACGATCGACCACGACGAAAATAGCATTATTCCCTCTCTTGGTCCTGGGAAAACCGGTAATGAAATCCATACCAATTTTATCCCATTTCCATTCAGGAATAGCTAAGGGCTGAAGGGTGCCAGCAGGCCGTTGGTGCTCTGCTTTTACACGACGACAGACGTTGCAATTAGCAATAAACTGAGCAATTTCTCTCTTCATCCTAGTCCACCAGAACCTCTGGCGTAGGTCCTGATACATCTTAGTACTACCGGGATGAATGGTGAGAGGAGATTCATGAGCTTCTTTAAGGATCAATTGCCGTAGATGCTGGTTCTTGGGAACCACTAGACGGTTCTCAAAGTACACAACACCATGATCATTTGTGGAGAAACAACTAGCACCTCCGCTAGCAATGTTCTCTTTGATTTTAGATATTCCCTTATCTCGCCTTTGGGCAGTGATGATTTGATCCGTAAGAGTAGGTTTTGCTACCAAGGTGGAAAGAAAACCTTGAGGTACAATGTGAAGGTTAAGCTTCCGAAATTCCTCATGCAGGAGCGGTTGACTTTGTTGTAACATCAGGTTGTTACAATAAGATTTACGACTTAGCGCATCAGCCATGACGTTGGCTTTCCCTGGGGTGTAGGTTATTCCTAAGTCGAAGTCTGTGATCAATTCAACCCAACGTCTCTGCCTGAGATTCAAATCCGGTTGGGTGAAAATGTACTTCAGACTTTGGTGATCAGTGAATATTTTGCAACGATTACCGAGGAGGTAATGTCGCCAGGTCTTAAGTGCATAGACTACGGCTGCAAGCTCTAGATCATGAGTAGGATAATTCTCCTCATGTGGGTGCAATTGCCGTGAAGCGTAAGCAATTACGTGTCGATCTTGCATAAGAATGCAACCTAGTCCTTGTCGCGAGGCGTCGCAGTAGATAACAAAGTCCTTGGAAAAGTCTGGCGGTACCAGTACGGGAGCAAAGGTCAGGCGTCTTTTCAGTTCCTGAAAGCTGTGCTCACATTGTGGAGTCCATTCGAACTTTTTATCTTTATTGAGGAGTTCGGTTAGAGGCTTAGCAACTTTGGAGAAGTTCTCAACAAAGCGACGACAATAGCTCGCTAAGCCTAGAAAACTCCGAACTTGCTTGACCGATTCAGGTGGAGTCCAATTAAGGACGGCTTGAACTCGCTCAGGGTTAACAGCAATACCTTTACCAGATATTACATGACCTAGATAGGTCACTTCTGTCAACCAGAATTCACATTTAGAAAATTTGGCATAAAGGCGATGCTCTCGAAGTTTCTTCAACACTAGCCTTAGATGTTCGGCATGTTCTTCCTCGTTCTTGGAGTAGATGAGTATATCATCGAGATAAACTACGACGAACTTATCCAAATACTCCATGAAGATTGAGTTCATTAACCGAGAAAAGGTGGCTGGAGCGTTGGTTAATCCGAAGGACATGACGGTGTACTCGTATTGGCCATAACGAGTAACAAAGGCCGTTTTAGGAATGTCCCCGTTTCTGATTTTGATTTGATGGTAGCCCAACCTCAAATCCATCTTGGAAAAGACTGAGGATCCAGCGAGCTAATCATACAAGTCGTTGATCCTGGGAAGCGGATATTTATTCTTGATTGTGACCAAATTGACAGGTCGGTAATCTACAACCATCCGGTCCGTACCATCCTTCTTCTTGACGAATAGTACGGGGCAAGCCCACGGAGATGAACTAGGGCGGATGAAACCCTTTTTCAAGGATTCATCGAGTTGTTTCTTAAGCTCGGCTAGTTCTAGTGGTGCCATCTTATAAGGTCTTCTAGCAATCGGAACAGTTCCGGGGATGAGGTCGATTACGAACTCAACATCCCTGTCAGGTGGAACACCTGGCAATTCCTCTGGAAAGACATCCGGGAAGTCACGGACTACCGGAATGTCCTCAAGGTCTGGCAAAGGGCTGGCGTTAAGAGAATATAATTGTCGCTTGGCTATTCGGGTCAAGACATTGACTATCTTCCCCGAAGGATGGGTGAGTTGAACAGTCCTAGAGAAGCAATCAATTTTGGCTTGATGAGCTGACATCCAGTCCATACCCAAAATGATATTAATATCTGAAGATTTAAGGGCTATCAAAGACGTGAGAAAAACAAGTCTGACGACTTGGATTTCATTTCCATAACTTACCCTAGAGGTCTGCCATCTAGAACCAGGGGTAGAAATTTCCATAGTGGATGGCATGTCACAGAATGCAACGTTATGCAAATGAGCATAATTTTCGGATATAAAAGAATGAGAGGCTCCTGTATCGAAAAGAACAGATGCCGGGTGGCAATTTACAAGAAGCGTACCGAGAACGACGTTGGGATCCTCTTGAGCTTCTTCGGTAGAGATACAGTTGACATGGCCACGTGAAGCGGTGACCGGTCTGGCGTGGAATATTTTTCCTGTCGGCTTGCCACGGCCAACAGCTTTAGCAGATTGATTGGGGTTGGTCTGGGGACACTCACGCATATAGTGACCAGATTCCCCACACTTGAAACAAGTCACGGAACTGGTACGTGGAGGAGCATTGTTAGTTGGACCCCCATAGGGCTTGGCCGGTGCAGACTGTTGAACGGGGCGAGGCGCCTGGAAGGATGGCCTCGGTGTGAACCTGGGTGGCAGGGCGGTGTTGGGTACCCACACGCGGCGCTTCTGAGGACCAGCACCGGATGAGGAACCCATATCGCGGCCATGCTTGCGTGTTGCGTCATAGTCAGTCTGACCAGTTTCAGCACTGATGGCTTTGTTGACAAGTTTCTGAAAAGATGTGCACTCATGCAGACGGAGGTCGCGGCGAAGCTCAGGACTAAGGCCCTTACGGAACCTCGCTTGCTTCTTGGCGTCAGTAGAAACTTCCTTGGTTGCATATCGTGTGAGATTACCAAACTCCCTGCTATAAACATCCATAGAAAGTCGGCCTTGGGTGAAATTGCAGAATTCCTCACGTTTACGGTCCATGAGGCCCTCCGGAATGTGATGTTCACGGAAAGCCTCGCTGAATTCAGCCCAAGTAGTGACATGGCCCGCTGGGCGCATAGCTCCATAATTCTCCCACCATAGACTGGCGGGGCCTTCAAGATGATATGCAGCAAAGGTGACCTTGTCAGCCTCCGCTACCAGCGCGGAACGCAGCTTGTGAGCGATACTGCGAAGCCAGTCATCAGCATCGAGAGGCTCGACGGAGTGGTGGAACGTGGGTGGATGTAATTTGATAAAATCACTGAGTGACACCACGTTAGTCCTCTGATGGTGTGCTGTGTTCTGTTCAATACGCTCCAACAAACGGTTGGTCTCCCGCTTGTTTCTCTCAGCTTCCATCATAACCTCGGCTAGTGAAGGAGGATGAGGCAGATTTGCATCCCTGACTTCACTGCCTTCGGCCTGCTCTTGAGGAGCAGGGTTAGTGCGCGTGTTGACCATCCTAGGTAAACAAGGCAATGATTTAGTCAGGATGATAAAATTCCGACATAGGACACATAATGTAAGGAATAACTCGGGATGCAAGATGATCATCCGTATGACATGGTAGATACAGAAACTGCTTCTTTTATTCCATCGTCATACACACCATATAGGGTTTAGTACAAGACCAAACAAAGTACTAATACGGTGAAAAGAGGATTACATCTCATCGGAGGCATCCCAAGCTCCTATACATTATTTTTCTACACCTCCGGAAAAGAGTACAAACTAGGTCATATCCCACGAGTCACGCGGAACGATAGAAGACACAGCTAGTGCGAACTAGTGATACTACCACTAACTCAGACCGATCCGTAGTAGTCCTCGTAGAAGTCACCTCCATAGCCTGGAAGCTCAACATGATCATCCGGAAACAGACGGTCTCGCGGAGCTTGTGGACCATAGGGGCTAGGATGAGGCCTTGGACCAACAGACGGTGGCCTGCGGGGACCGCGAGGTGGGGTGATGCCTCCTACATCACGCCACCATCACGTCTGGCAGAGCAGATCTCACAGGATAGAGATCGCGCATATCTGAATATCCAGCTTGCACCGCCGGTGCGAACCGGGTCAAAGTGGCCCAGTGGTCAGCACGGGTATTGAAGAGCTCTAACCTCAAGGCCCGATTTTCACGGTCCTTATCCTCGAGCATCTCAGAAGTGGTGCGAGTCCGTGAATCCTCCTGAGTGGGGTCAGCATAAATAGCCTGGAGATACCCTTGTGCTCCCGGAAGTGATCCTGGCATATACCGGAAATCAGAGTCCCGAAATAAACCAGATCTGACTCGCATAATGGTCATCATAGAGTAGGCGGCGTCCTGCACAGCCATCTCAATAGTAACCCCGAGTCCATAGGAGCAGTGAAGAGGCTCGGTGGATCCAGGATAAGATGGAAATATCCTGACAGTGCAGAGATACTGGCTTTGATTAAAATCTCGGAATTGCTCTTCGACCGTGTACTCAGGATACGAACGGTATCCAGCCTCAGTCATTACCCTGACCAACTTGGCAGTATGGCCGGGTACATCTAGGCATCGAGTCAGGCGAACCACTTGATTGAGGTCGCGAGTGGCCATCTGAAAGCACAATCATAATGCAAAGGCATTAGAATTTCTAGCAAAATTTCGGCAGCATAACAGCTGTAAATGCTCAAAAAGGATTTTGAGACATTTGACAAAGGATTTCGTACACACTCAACATCATCATATCAAAGTTCTGAATCCATTCTAACAACATCATGTCGTAGTAAAACTGAACTAGGCTTGAATCCATAAACTTATAAGGTACTACTGATTAGCAACTCGTGATCCTGATAGAGAGAACAGATCCTAATTCCTTAACCCCCGGTGGAAGAATGGACTGACTCAGATCAGAATGTCATAAGATAAAGGAGTAAAAGAGCCTTACGTTCCAACCCACAAACAATTCCCCTACATATAACAAAAGAATTTCTAGACTCAACATCGACCAGTTTGGCTTGGAGAACCTACAGGCAGTCCGGCTCTGATGCCAACGCTGTCAGGACCCCGACTCGATGTCACATCGATCTAGCCGGTAACACCTCATATCACTTTGCGGCCTCACGCACGGTATTCCCACGGGTGTCGCCTTACCTTTGCCCGGGACCGTTTGCGCCTTTTGGCTCACGTATATGATAGTGTCGCTAGCATCCATATGATAAAGAGCCCGGGCTGACATGACTAGTCGTAAACCCAAAGTGGCACAGACTTACAGGGACAGGCATCCATGACCCAGCTCCGAACGTGTCGGTCATCAGCAAATGGGTCCGGGCTGTAGCACTGGGCTAGCAGGACTCCGGTAAACCGGGCTGTAGCGGGCTAACAGGACTCCGGTACTCAAAGCGTGACATTTCCCCAAAGGGACAGACACAGGAACGAAGAAGGACACATGCCGGCCAGCCTAAGTGTTCCAGAGCAGTAGCAAGCTACCATGGCTCAGCGGTAACACTAGGAGACATTTCCCGGTAAGAGAGGCTACTAAAGATAAACAACTAGATAGTCAGATCCCACACATACCAAGCATTTCAATCATACACACAATATGCTCGATATGTGCAAATACAACGAAGCATCACAACATGACTCTACGACACAAGTACTTTATTTAAGGCTCAGGGAGCCATACATATCATACACAAAGATACGGGTCTCACGACCCAACATACAAGTCATACAGTCATACAAACCAGCAGCGGAAGTACATTGTCTGAGTACAGACAACTAGTAAAATAAAAGAGGCTTGGAAAGCCTAGCTATACTACGTGGTCCATCACAAGCTCAGGGTCACCACCTGGGTCTTTAGCCTACTC
>NC_057797.1:264669152-264869282 GCF_018294505.1 Triticum aestivum | reverse complement strand
CGAAAGCCGACGTGGGTGTAGACCACGACCTACCTAAACACTTAAGCCTCTAGTCCAGGTTTATCGCCTATTCAGGTTCCATCCGTAGGGAGTCCGGCCGAGGTTTCCCATACGGCCCCGAACGATGTGAACAAGGTTCCCGAGATACCTAACGGGTATTCGGTACACCCGGCCACGTACCTACCGCATCACAGCCCACCCCTACGGTCAGCGCTGTCCACGGCCTCCAGTAGGCTACAAACACCAGAAACTACTTGCAACTCCTGGACAGAGAGCTAGGGTGAATAAGAAGTCGAGCGGGGTCATATTTCAGGGCCCAATGCATGGTAGTAGCTGTATCTTAAATCACATATACAGATCTCAGTGCTTAAGGTCGGCTTCAATGAAACAACCCACCATGTACTCCTACATGGCCTCTCATCGATACCTTTACCAAATCGTGTTCACCACACCACTCTCATTACCGACATAAACATTTCACTCTAACCCATCACCCAGATGAACCAGACCTGACACGACTCTAAGCATAGCAGGCATAGCAAGGTAGGAACAACACATACACATGGCTCAATCAACTCCTACACATGCTAGTGGGTTTCATCTTACTGTGGCAATGACAGGTCATGCAGAGGAAATGGGTTCAACTACCGTAGCACACAGCAGTTTGAAACGCGT
This sequence comes from Triticum aestivum, assembly GCF_018294505.1. Classification (NCBI taxonomy): domain Eukaryota; kingdom Viridiplantae; phylum Streptophyta; class Magnoliopsida; order Poales; family Poaceae; genus Triticum; species Triticum aestivum. The sequence continues at coordinate 264,868,607 of NC_057797.1, read as the reverse complement.
TGTCTTAATGCAGTAAAAGAGAGCAGGAGCGAGAACATGGGATTGTATCGATATGATCAAATGGTTGGTTGCTTGCCTGATGGTTCGATGCACTGATACGGTTCTTCGTTAGGGTAATCACGGTACTCCTCGGGGGCAGAACCTGTCGTAAAGGACAGCGATGCACAAACATCACCAAACAATATGCGACAATATGATGCATGCATGAAACATGGCAATATGAGTGTGTTGGGCTAATGCAACTAAACCAGAAGGGTTTGAACAAATTTGAATCAAAGATTCAAATTTCAAACTCAAACATGGCCTTTTAAAGTGCTTTTCCTTGTTCTTCTTAAAACATCAATTTAACTTGTTTGATCATGCATGAAAATAGTACAGATGGATAGATTGGATTTTTCTGATCATTTTTCATATATAATTTGTCTAATTTGGAGTTACAGAATAAAAGTTATGAATTTTTGAAGTTTAAATAATATTCTGGAATTTCCTGATTAAATTTAAATCCAGAAATTATAATTACTGCGCCAGCATGATGTCAGCATGACGTCAGTGGTCAACTGCGGCTGGCTGGAGTCAAACCTGACGTGTGGGGTCCACACGTCAGTGACAGGGGGTTAAACAGGGTTAGTTTAATCCTAATTAGAGGTTAGTGGCGGTGGGGGCCCACTGTCAGTGTCAGGGGTTAACCATTAGTGGTTAGCACTAATCCTAATTAGCTACAGGGCTGGGCCCACCTGTCAGGGACTCAGGGGGTGTCCTGCCATGGTCAAAGTGGGTCAAACCCACCGGCGACGTGACGCCGGCGAGGTCCGAGACGGCGGCGCGACGCGGGATCGCGCTACAGGGCACGGGCGAGGCCGTGCTTGGGTTCGTTGGAAAGCTCTTGCTCTCGCGCGTCGAACGGTGGCCGTGGCTGGGCCTGGGGTGGCCGGAGTCGACGGCGGCGAGCTCGGCTGCGGCCGCCGGAGTTCGGGTGCGGTCGGGATCGGTGTTGCAGGGGGTTTGGGGAGGCGTTAGTGCGTGCTGCGTGATCCTAGTGAGGTGTGGAGCACGATAGTGTGCTCGGTTGGGTGCTACGGTGACCGTGGCCATGACGGCGACATCGCCGGCGGCGTGGAGCTCTCGGCCAAGGTGGGGCTAGGGCCTAGAGGTCGGAAGAGACCAGGGAAGAAGGGGGAAACGATCCGGGGGCTCACCGCGGAGCTGCAGGGATGGTTAGCGGCTCGGGGACGCGCTGGAGACGACGAATTCGACGGCGACGATGGTCGGAGCCCGAAGAGGGGAACGGCAACGTGGCGGCGATGCAGGGCTTCCGGGGACCCGTGGAGCGGTGGGGAGGAAGAGGGGGTCGAGGCGGAGCTCCTGAGCTAGTCGGGGGAGCGAGGGGTGGCCGGAGACGGCTGCTTTGGCGTACGGCGGCGACGGTGGTGTTCGGCCGTGTGAGAGAGAGAGCGAGGGAGAGGAGGGAAGAGCCGGGGGAGAGTGAGAGAGAGCAGGGGGGATCGGGACGGCCTGCGGGAGTCGTCCACGCGGCCAGGAGCTCGTCGGCAAGCAGGAGGTGGCCGCGCGGCCGTGCGCGTGCGAGCACGCAGCAGCTTCGGGGCGAGGGGAGGAAGACGACGGAGGGCTGCAGTGGTGGGCTGGGCCGCCTGCTGGCTGGGCTGCACAGGGAGGAGCCCAGGTAAGCTTCTCCCTTTTAATTATTTTCTGTTTTCTAATTTCTGACATTTGTTTTGATTTAAATAAAATATTAAATCATTTTATTTCCTTATGCCAATTTTTGCAGGAGCTAGATATATTATTCCAGAGCTCCTTTATAATTGGCATAATATTTGGACATATATTAATATATATAAATAATATATTTCCAAAGCAAATAATTATGCATTAATTCCAAATGCCCAAAATAAATACCTATGAGCTATTGAAAATATTGGTTTGATTTTTATCTCTGTCCAATATTTTCAGAGAGCAACATGAGCATTTTCTTGGACCTTTTTGGAGAAATTTTTATTTGGATCATTTTCAAAAATGATTCTGAGGGTTTCACAGATCCCCATTTCAAGTTTCTGATGAAAAAGGAAACATGATGCAACACTCTAATGCATGGCTAGCTAGGATGTGACAAGGAGGTCCGTTTCCTCCGTTTTACGGTACACTAGACCCCTCCCGATGAACAGGATCCCGTTTTGACCATGGCCAGTCGAACACAAGGCCGTTTCCTCCGTTCTACGGTACGCAACTCATTTCCATTGGCTGTTCCGTCCAAGCCGGTTGGCTCCCGATGAACATGACGGCGCATTCCGTTCCAACCCAGTCGGTTGCCTCCCCATGAACACAACGACGGCGCAGCTTCTCCGTTCCAATCCAACCATGTACATGAGCCCTGGCCGTACATATGCACGAGTAGGCGTTCGAGACCCTGCCCGTATGTACGTACGTGGCCGTATTTTCTTTGTTGCACCTTGGCTGCTGTACGTACGTGTACATGCTACGTGCGCGCCTCTACTATGACATGTGCATGCCTCTACTATGATACGTGCCCTTCTTTACACAGCCACGGTTCATCGCTGCAGCCTGCAGATAGACCGATCGTATGTACATACACGTTCGCGACCAGAATGGCAATGCTACGTACGCTTCGACTAGGTGGGTCCCGACTGTCAGGCACTTCCTTGCGTGCGAAGATGTAGCTGGTGGGTCCCAACAGTTAGGGGTGAAACATTTTTTTCACGAAATACGGTGGCCTGTCCGGTGGGTCCCTGCTGTCAGGTGGAGAAATCTTTATTTTCCGCGTAATAAGGAGGCACTTCCTTGCTGCCGCCATGGGCCCAACCCTCAGCCTCTCCACGTACAGTACTCTTCCGATGGAAGTCGGTCCTTCACCACATTGACCCCGCCGCGCTGAGAGCACCAAGGCGGTGGACGATGGTGAGGCCTAGGAAGGGGATGACGCGGAGCCGGGGAAGGTGCGACAGTAAATGCCCACGCGGAGAGGAGTACGAGGGTTCATTGGTTCGGCTGCGGTGTGATGCTGCCGTCGCCACAGGGCCTGGCCAGCGGTGGGAGTAGTAGGGGCGGTGAGGCCTCCACGGCAGCACGGCCGGCCACGGGAGGAAGGAGTAGGTGGCACGATCGGCGCTGCTTTGGGCGGCTGGAGCAAGAAGACCAGATGTTGAAGAAGCACTGCGGCTGTTGGATGGACATCGTACGGTCACTGGAGCTAGAATCGTTCATATTGACTAAGTTGACAAAGCCCTCCGTCCCCGTCAACTTAGTAGGCCCACAAGTAAGCCTCCCACTATGCTGGTTCCTAGCTAGCAGGTGGAGTATTCATTTTTTGTGCGTAATAAGGAGGCACTTTCTTGCGTGCGAAGATATAGCTGGTGGGTCCGACCTGTCAGCGGGGGGAACATTTTTTTCGCAAAATACAGAGGCCCTTCGAGTGGGTCCCAGATGTCAGGTGGAGGAATCATTATTTTCATGCAATAAGGAGGCATTTCCTTGTGTGCAGCCGTGGACCCAGCTGTCAGCCTCTCCACGTACAGTCCACGTCCGATGGATGTCGTTCATTGACCACGTTGACCACACTGCGCCGAGAGCACCAGGGTGGTGGACGACAGCGAGGCCTAGGAAGGGGACGATGCGGAGCCGGTGAAGACGCGGTAGTGGATGCCCACGCAGGGAGGAGTACGAGGGTTCACTGGTTCGGCTGCGGTGTGAGGCTGCCACAGAATAACAGGGGGTGTGGGTGAGTAGAGGGTTGGCCTGGCCAGCGGTGGGAGTAGTAGGGGCGGTGAGGCCTCTACGGCAGCATAGCCGGCCACGGGAGGCAGGAGCAGGTGGCACGACCGGTGCTGCTTCGGGCGGCTGGAGCAAGAAGACTAGAGGTTGAAGAAGCACGACGGCCGTTGGATGGACATCGTACGACCACTTCAGTTAGAATCGTTTGTAATGACTAAGTTGACAAAGCCCTTGGTACGCGTCAACTTAGTAGGCCCACAGGTCAGCCTCCCAAAAGGTGCACCCCAGATGTCAGGGGGAGGAATCATTTTTTGGGTGGCTGAAGCTAGAATATCCGAGATTGAAGATGAAGCACGACATCCGTTGGATGGACATCCAACATCCACTTCTGCTAGAACCGTGTGTTGACTATAAGTTGACAATACCTTGCATACGTGTCAACTTACTTTTTTAGGGGACGCGTCAACTTAGTAGGCCCACAAGTGTGTGGCAGAGAACTTATAGCCCATTTGTGATTTGTAAGAATATACAGCCCATTTTTGTATTCTAATGGAATTACTACATCACATTTATAGTTTGTTAAAAGTACAACCCATTTTCTAGCAAGGACAACGATTAATAATTTCAACCATCCATTCAAAACAGAATTCGAATTTTTTTCCCACATTATGATGAGATCCGAAATATTTTTATCCCGAAATTTCTAGTTAGATTAAATATAATTTCCATATAAATTTGTATTACATAAAAATCCAATGAAACATTATGCGCGCAACAATTAATGACATTAAAATTTTCAAAATCGAAAAACAATATTTTATAAACTAATTACGTGTTTGGTGCATTTTTTATAGTTACTGCCCAGTTTTTATAATTACATCCCATTTAATATTTATTAAAGCCCAGTTCTCTATTAAGCCTAATGCATCCCTCCTAGGAAAGATTTGCAGCCCAGCAGGGCGGAGAATAACAAGTTGACCTTGCCTGGGTATTCCTCAAAAAAAGTATAGCTGGGCTAGCCATTTTCAGCTTGAAAAAAATTAATATATGGGCTGGATATCTGGCCTGGGCTAGATGGGCCACAACCCGCCTAATTAATACCCTACTCTCCTCTGAACAACAACGAAAACATTGCTCAGGAAAAACTCTTAAGTGCTCACACCTCAAAAACACAAATACTGCTCGAGCTGCTTGGTCCCAGCTGTCGGCCGCTCCTTGTGCAATTGTCTCGTTTATTGACTACATAGGTTGACAATGGCGTGGGACCGTGATGTCAGGAAACCAGGAGGAAGCAAAAAAATATAGTTGTTCATAATAATGAGGCACTTGCGTATGTACGGCTATGGCCCTAGTGGGTCCCTACTGTCATCCAGTCAAAATAAAGTCATCTCCTGAATCCTCATGTTCATTGACCATGTTGACAATGCTCGGCACCACGGCGAGCGCAACAACTCAAAAGACGACGAAGAGGGCCTTGCGGGCCCTACGGATGGTCTGATAGAACGTCTGCTGCTCATTCAGGAAGCCAGGATCATCATACACCTATCAACACCTTCGAGAGACTGAGACGACATGAAATGGTAAGGCCGCGCTTGGGAGCTCTGGTTTATTTCACACATGTATTAAGATACAAGTGTAATTTACTCGTCATTGGAAACATCGCCTAAAATACATGCATATTGAAACCGAGGGCCCGAGGTCTTTAAGTAAAACCGGCAGGTTACGCGTGTAATTTGAGAGACCAGTGTATGTTTTACTAGTCGAAATCGACCAACCAAGCACTTTGCCCAAGACATCTGCTTTTATTTAGAAGCGTCAGTTTTACATGCAGTTTTGGTTGGAAAACGATGATCTAATCATGGCCTAAGATGATGAGTTGGTCGAAAGATCATATTGTTTCACCTCTAACCTACCCGAGTTGTCGTATTGGCTATGAATGAAACATAAGACAATGAACTTCTTAAGCATAGAAACAACAGAAGAGGATGATCTTCTTAACATGCGAATCTCGGGCATTAGATCAACATGCAAAATAATATGAAGCATAACTCTCAGGAGGCATGGTGAACAACTCGTGATACCGCATGCCACAGCATTCAAAGCTCAACTTTGTAGTCAAACTCACAAGGTCTGGCATTACATAGAAAACATTCAGAACAAACTCTTAAAATACCTTACATAAGTCAACATTCATGTGACTATGCATCTCAGCAGAGTAAATATTTACTTCTGAACTATAGACAGGAATAGGAAAAAATAATCGACGTTCCTCACAGCAAAGGGCATTCCGCTCAAAAATATCAAATGCATGTCTTCTGGCTAACATCAATGAGCAAAAATTGACATGGTTTTCCAATTCCAATATATTAAACCAATGTATTCTGGCTAACATCAATGATTAAACTTTGACAAGCTTTTCCCATTCAAAATATGTAATGCCTATGATTGTGGAACGGGCAGGGTTTGTCATCAGTTTGTCATCTAATAGTCCGGTGGCTCAAGGTGATGACGAATGATTAGAGAACCATTCAATGTATTGTGCATGATGAAGTATTATGGAGGACACAAACTATCTGAATATTTTGTGCAGTTCCACTAAAATCAAGCTGAGCATCCCTGTGGATTTTGTATTTATATGCTGCCAGAAAAAAAAGACACATCATCACATACATGAATATTGGCCTCGGTGTTAACCCACCAATCGGTGGACTAACAATCTGAAAGTAGGGTAAATAGATTACCATACCAAGATGCCCCATCATTGTTGCTTAGAGTGACATTGACAGACTTGGAGTCCTGTCCTAGCTTCTTGGTACTTGTTTGGGCACTTGTTTGCCCAGTGTTCCTCCGAACCACAAGTAAAGCAGCCATCTCTCTCTTTTTCTTTCTTCTTACCTTTCTTAATGGCCGACGCTGGCAGCTCTATTCAAACATATAGTCCGGTGGCTCAAGGTGATGACGAATGATTAGAGAACCATTCAATGTATTGTGCATGATGAAGTATTATGGAGGACCCAAACCATCTGAACATTTTGTACAGTTCCACTAAAATCAAGCTGAGCATCCCTGTGGATTTCGTATTTATATGCCGCAAGAAAACAAAGACGCATCAGCACACATGTGAATATTGGCCCTAGTGTCAACCCACCAATCGGTGGACTAATAAACTAAAAGTACGGTAAATAGATTACCATACCCAGATGCCCCATCATTGTTGCTTAGAATGACATTGATAGATTTGGAGTCCTGTCCTGGCTTCTTGTACTTGTTTGGGCACTTTTCGCCCAGTGCACTCCACGTGTTGTAGAGTTTCCTATGCTCTCTGTAGACTAGTCATGTCACCAGCGTCTACTAATAGTCTGTAAAGCTTCTCGATCATTCCTTGTGTAATGTAGCGCAAACGGTGACTGCTTCTTTCTGCTAAGTGGTAAGACCAACTGGACCCGCTAATGTAGCAGTTTGCCTTAGACACATTGGCTCCTTTTGTGCAGTTCAACTAAAATCAAAGTCGGAATAAAACCAAGATTTAATTTTGATATCCCTGTAAGCAACAATAGGTGAACAATTACTGAGAAATAACAGTTGATGACTTGTACTCCCAGAAGAAAAACATCTACTGATCTACCTTATCTTAATGGGAAACAAAGCACGAGAGTAGCAACTCTCAATCAGTGTGATTCATTCATATAAACTGAGACATTATCTTAACAATGCCTTGTTTCAACATGTATAAAGAACGACAAAGCAGAAAAGTACCATTCCTAAAACAATGCGACTGATTCATTTTAACAGAGACATTATCTTAAAAATGCCTTGGTTAAACATGTAGAAAGAACTACAAAGCAGGATAGTACCATTTGTAAAACACTGTAACTGATATATAATAACAGAGACATTATCTGAACAATACATTTCTTAAACATGTACTCCGGCCGATCCCTAATGGAAATGGTACTCCCGCCAATCCCTAACAAGTGTTGCAGTTTTGAACTAACATTCAGTAGTTAATTCCGAGGAAAGTCGATATTGACCTTCCATGACCAAGATTTGAAACAACTCATGAGGAAGACCTAAAAGAGATCTCAATACATATATGGAAATCCGGTCTCCTTTTGTGCAGGTCCACCAAAATTAGGCGAAGCAAAATGTCACAATAGAAACAATTTGAATAGATATCCCTGTTTTAACAGAGGAAAAAAGGAATCAATTACTAGCCAATAAAGGAGGATGAAACATGCGGCAACAAAAATGGTAATCCCGCCAATCCCTAACAAATGTTGCAGTTTTGAACTAAGATTCAGTAGTTAATTCTGAGAGTAGCATTGCTTAATTTTATCAGCGGCATTAGATTAACAAAAAGCATAAACAGTTCCAGGGGAGAGTGGGCGCAACACCAGCATGTGCTTCCATCTACTTATAAAGGGGGTGATGCAGAGTTTGTTGTAACAAAGCAACAAGCATCATGTCTGGGTTAGTCCTATTTTTGTTCACAACTTAATGGGAAAAGACAGCAATACAATAGCTTCAATTCATTATTTATTTAAAACAGTACCAATACAAGTAGTACAAAATCTCAAAGCACACTACACAATCATGTGGATGAAGGCCTGTACTGACCTTTCATGAGACGGCCAACATAAAATACGAATCTACCAACACGAATAGGAAATGCAATCTCGTTTTGTGTAGTTGCACTGAAATCAAGCAAAGTTGCCAGTGTGACATTTAAGTTTGCTATAGCAACAAGTTGAATAGATATCCCTATTTTAAGAGGAAAAAAGAAAACAATTACTGGCCAATAAAGGAGGATGAAACATGCGGCCACAAAAATAAGCATCTACCTTATCTTGATGGAAAACAAACTAGGACAGTAGCATTTCTAAAACAGTTGCATTGATTCATATTAACAGACAAATTCTCTTAAAATAGTTCAGTAGTTAATTCTAAGAGTGGCATTGCTTAATTTTACCAGCGGCATTAGATTAAGAAAAAGCATAAACAGTTCCAGGGGAGAGTGGGCGCAACAACACCATGTTCTTCCATCTACTTATAAAGGGGGTGATGAAGAGTTTGTTGTAACAGAGCAACAAGCATCATATCTGGGTTGGTACCATTTTTGTTCACTACTTAATGGGAAAAGAGAGCAATACAATAGCTTCAATTCAACATTTATTTAAAACAATACCAATACAAGTAGCACAACATCTCAAAACACACTGCATGATCATGTGGATGAAGGAAAGTACCATCCTGTCATGACACACACAAGATCACCTACGAATCTGCCAACACGAATAGGAAATCCAATCTCGTTTTGTGCAGTTGCACCGAAATCAACCAAAGTCGCCGGTGCGACATTTAAGTTTGCTATAGCAACAAGTTGAATAGATATCCCTATTTTAATAGAGGAAAAAAACAAAACAATTACTTGCCAATAAAGGAGGATGAAACAAACGGCAACAAAAACAAGCATCTAACTTATATTGATGGAAAACAAAGTAGGACAATAGCATTTGTAAAACTGTTGCATTGCTTCATATTAACAGCAACATTCTCTTAAAACAACATTTGTTAAGAATGTAATTAACTTTAACAGTGGCATTGCTTCAATTTTCCAACAACATTCTTAGATTAACAACAGCAAAATAGTTGTATGGGACATGGGACATGCCAGCACCATGTGCGTCCACACGTATAAATGGGTGATGCAGAGTATGTAGCCAAGCAGCATATCTGCGTTGGTCCCATATTTGTTCTCTCTGAACCTTTTCCTATGTGAGGGCAGCAAATCTAGTCCTGCACAAACTACCCGACCCCCCAGTTTCTTTCCCTTTTCAACAAAGAGATCGGTTCCTTACAGATGTGTGTACTTGGTTACCCCATTTTCCCTTTTCGACCAACAAAGCGGCTGGACAACCAATCTATACTACTTTCCCTCCCTCCTTTCCTCATTGAACCACATCCTAGATTCATGATCCACCCCACCGCACCCTTCTTTCCTCTTTGAACCAAGGCCTAGATTCGACTACAGAACTTATGCTCTTAGTACCAACGTCAATCCTTCTTCGAGGAAACATTTCGTTCATAGCCAATTGTGTGATAAAATTGCACCAAAGTGAAAGACGACTGCGTCTCCAACACAACCAAGGTGAACTGATGAAGGATATAATCTTTGTGGGTAACAAGCAAAGAGCACTAATGGAAGACAACTTGTTTTTCATGGAAAATCGATAAGCTTCACCAGCCAACGCAACCACGAGCATCGATAGGTCATCATGGTGATGCATCATCCATTTGGCATCAAGTTTGGGTGAGGCACCTATGAATTTCGACAAATACTCACCATGGTTTGTTTCTTCTCATTAATCAAGCTCGAGGAAGAAAGAACCACGTGGCAGAGGACAGTGAGGCGGAACAACAATGGCCATCCAATTTTTTGCAGTTCCACTAAAATTGAGGAAGACATGCCCGGGTATGGAGATATGCATCGCTGTTTGCAAAAATATAAAAAGGGATATAGTGTTGTTACTTTGTTTTGGCAGTGGTACAAGATTAATAACGACATTTGGAGGATGTGTATATTTGTACGAGCATATAGACAAGTTGTTGGACACCTGTTTTGGGCTCACGTCATGGAAAACGAGTAGAGATATCCATATAGACAAGCTATTGGAGATGCTCTAAACCAGGATACCCGAGAAGAAGAGCATTTCTTCATTTAACCAGTGATAGTATTAGATTAGTAAGAGCAATAGGAGCATGTGGACAATGATCGCACAACCACCATCTACTTTTTGTCAAAACAACATGTATACCTCCACCGAGGCATAAACCAGGACAAATTTTCGAGTGGCATTTCCTCTATAATAGTAGGTGATGTTGGACCAGCCAGCAAACCCTGGCTACTATACATGGGGAGCTGGGGAGTAGTCGCATAGAAGAAAACCCGCATGCAGCGACCTGGGGAGCTAGACCAGTATAAGAAGTTATACCTCAGGTGGGAGAGATGTTGCTTAGGCAGGCGAGATCTGCCCACACGATGGCAGCGAACAAGGGCGCAGAGGACCTTCGTCCGTGCCAGCGCCGACTCCGAGAGGACGGTGCGCATCGGCTTCCTCCATCGCCGACGGCGACAACGTCAATGTTGCACCTCCTTAGCTCCCGCAGCAGACGAGATTTGGCCGGATCTGTGACCACCGGTGAGGAGAGAGATAGAGTGGACACTGTCATCTTGTTTTGATATGGAGGGGGTGAGAGAGCAAGACGCGAGAAACCCTATCAAACAAGTGGCTATATATACAATGGAGTAAAAGATCTCTCCATAGCAGTGGTTTTAAATAGAATACGCGTATTCCCGGAAAAAAGAAATGAAAAGTGGCGGGCAATTTTTTAATGTACCAAGAAAGAAAACTCGATCAAAAAAAAAACACGCCCCCGCTTCCAGGTCGCGAGAGTCGTCGCACACACACACACACATAGACATAGACATAGACATGCATATCCGTGTTTTACGTAAAATTCCATCTCCATCTGCATCTCCAATCATATTTATCCAATTGGCACATTATTTACATTGTTAATTATATACGCAACAATATTAACGTACAACATCTCTTGTTTGCGGGTGTCCGGACCGCTGTCATGCCCGCTCCTGACCAACCCGAACCCTCTTCACCACCTACGCGTGCTTCCAGCCCAAAACGGCCAGTGCCGCATTCATGCCCGGCCAGAGCGGACGCGACCTCTCACTGGCGCCAGCATTGAAGCGGCGCATTGGCCAAGAGAGCGTCACCCACACCGCTTCCCGGCGCACGCGAGTGCTCCGTGTTCAAAGGTTGCAATAGCCGACCACAACATGCATGTAAAAAGTTCTTGGGAGTCCGTGCTACAGCTTGCTGTCCTTCCCCAACTCGTCAATCTCTTCCAGTAGTGCTAGTACTCCATGGTGCGATCCATAGACAAGCAGGCGCAAAAGTTATCGTATACTCGGTTAGCGGTGAGGGGCATGCCGAGCGACCGTGTGGGGTGGAGCCGTGGAGGAGGGTGAGACACGAACGTGACATATGTTATTTAAACGTTGGTTTTTCTCGATGGCACAATCCCACGAAACGAAACATTGGTTTCTCTCCGTTTCCATTTTTTCTCTGGAAAAACAGAAACTTCCCACTCCATTTTCATTCCTACTCCAGGGTTGCCCCATTACAACATTCCATCAAATACAAAGGAAAAATAACATGCATGCTGATGCATCTCAATGATTCACAGATCATAGCCAATATTTACTTCACAACTAAAGACAAAAGTTGTGAGAGCATGTACAAAAGAAAAACTACTGATGGGGTCACTACAACTTAAACCCTAAACCCTAAATAGCATTTAATTTCCTGGCTAGGTAGAACCTATCGAAGGAAAGACAGCTGGCACCCTCGGATCATACGATGCTTTTTTGCAGTTCCACTAAAATCGAGTTGAGCATCCCTGATGGCAAAGATATTGAAGAAGTGTGATTAGAATAATAGTACTGGCACTAGTTCATGAGACATAAACTCATCACAAATAGAAGCTGGTAGAATTAGAGAAAGATCAACATGGAGATGGAGCTACGTGGGGAGCTGCAGCAGTGGAGCAAGCCAGCTCCAAAAGAAAGATGTACTACCTGGGACGTCGGGCTGTAGCTAGAAGGGTGGTTGGGAGGCGGCATCAGCCCATACCGCGGGGACCCCTGATTGGGACGCACCGACTGTGGGTTTTCTCCCTCGCTCATGTCGACCATGTGTACGCAGAACATTGTTCCCTTCCCCCAGCGGCGGGATCTGGCCGGATATGTGACCAGCGGTGTGGCCACCGTCATTCTATGCTTGTGAAGAGAGCAACCCAAGCAAGCAGGCTTGTAGCTTAGGCTCCTGCTAGTGTATATATAGTGGTTTTCTTTTTCTCTCCGTATCAACCATTTTATATTGCATACTTGTCATTGAAGAGTGAAATGATGGTTGCTTCTTCCGACTAACTTACTGTGTGATTTGACTGCTCCTTAGTGGCCCCTACACGTACTCCCCCCTACGTGTATGACCGTTCCCGAGTTTCACTTGTACTTATCTCTATTTTCTTGCATGACACGTAGACAAGATGCGCATAGAGGAATTTTGTTACTGCACATTGTTATGTAGTACTGTACTACCAGTACCTACTCCCTCCTTCTGGTTCACTACTGGTACTCCCTCCGTCCTGGCTTATTGGTCCCCTTTGTACTCAATTCATGGGCTCGTTTTCCTCAAGAAATTGTCTTTACCAACGTATTAATATCGGGAATGCATGCGTGAACAATGAATTATTAAACCTTGCATGCAACGTTTTGACAAAGCATTGACTTATGAACATGTGAATGTGAGGGACTACAACCTCGTGCATGCATACAGCAGTCACATGTACACATGGACGCAAAAACACGCGCGTCGCCCTAATGCATGCATGTCCGAGCACACGACAAAACACACACGGTCACGCTCAAGTGCTCAACCTACACATGCATGCACACACATACTCAGCCAGGGTGAGCTAGTGACCGTATAAACACCGAAAAATGTATATATTGAGAGCAATGAGCGTATTATGAAGTCCACTGACCGTATTTTTACAAATATACAGTGATAGAAAAATGTATTTATCTCGTTTAAAATTAAGCCATATTAATCGGAAAGGAGGCAGTATGGACTAGCATTACTTTGCTGTGTCCCGTCAACTTGCCGAACGAGGAGAAGCTTGCAGGACGGGAGACGCTTGTGCATGGTGGCTCGCAGGACAAGGAGAAACTTTTGACTAATGCAAGCTCCTCATCCTTAGCTGCAAGAAACATAATCGTGTCATCCGCATATTGAATGATGGGAAACTCTCTATCATGGGTTTGAATAGGCAAAGAGAGCGTGCCATGCTCAAGCATTTGGTTGACCACTGACTGCAGTAAGTCCGCTGCAATGACAAACAATAGAGGTGATAGTGGATCACCCTGCCTGACACCACACTTGCACTTAAATTGTTTTCCAGGAATGCCATTTAACAACACTGACGAAGAACTTGTGGACAACAATTGCTTAATCCAATAAATCCATTTGGCATCAAACCCTTTATGCTGCAACATCTGAAGAATAACCTCATGCTCAACTATGTCAAAGGCCTTAGCAAAATCCAACTTGAGGATTATGATTGGACGCTTGGACTTTTTACATTGGTGGATAAACTCAGAACTCTAGGCTAGACAATCCTGAATTGACCTACCCTTAAGGAACCCATATTGATTTTTGTGGATACACCTAAGTGTTGGTGAGAGATATTGGCCGGAAGTCATCAGGCCCTTCAGGTGAAATGATCTTGGGTATGAGTGTAATGAGGGAGCCATTAATGTTTTCCAACGAAAGCTCCCCCTCATAAAAATCCTGAATCATTCACAAGAAGTCCTTCTCAATTATAGGCGAACAGTGCTTGACAAACATCCCATTAAAGCCATCCGGACCAGGTGCCCGATCCACCGGTAATTCTTTCAAAACTTTGTTAATTTCTTCCTCAGAAAACGGCAAAGAAAGCTCCTCTAGTCCCGGGATGGGCTGAATTAATTGGTTCAAATCAAAGCCCATATTGATCCCTTGGGCTTGGCCCATCCTAGTTTTGAACGAAGCCCAAAGAATTCCCACCATCTGAGCGTGATCAGTCACAGGATCACTGATGGAATTGGTCTTCAGACTAGAGATTGAATTCCTTCTCATGCACTCCGATGCCATTGCATGAATTTTTTTTGAATTTTCCTCGCCAACCTTTATATACTGAATAGTGCACCTCTACTTCCAATAAATATAGTGAATTTTTAACAGATGTTCATAGGAACTTCACAATTTTCTTGAAATTGAATTCCGGCCTTGTTAAAGGTCTCACTTCCTCCAGTTGATCAAAGTGCAGAATCACCTTTGAGCAATCAACAGTAAGTTTTTTGATGTGTGATAACTTTTTGCTCCAAATTATCAAATCATACCGCAGCCTCTTAAATTTCTTTGTGATAACCGCAGAAGCAGATAGATCAGAGAATACCGGTGCATTCCAAGACTTGGTGACGCAATCCATGAACCCCGACATACCAAACCAGAAGTTTTCAAACCGAAAAGTCATGCCGACAGGAATGGTAGTGTCAATGGACACCACACAAGGCACATGATCCGAGGCAGTTCTGGCCAGTGGGTTAACCACAGTGTTTGGATAATGTGAAATCCAATCTGCAGTAGTAAATAACCAATCAAGCTGCTCAAGCAAGGGGTTTTGCTGCATATTAGACCAGGTGAAGCTACGGCCTTTCAATGGGAGCTCTAAGAGACTTAAGTGACCAATTATTTCGTTGAAGAGGAAAATATAATTAATGTCACCACCCGGGAGGTTTCTTTTATCCACAGATCTGATGAAATTAAAGTCCCCCAACAACAGCCAATTTTCATCGGGAGGGATGTCTAGATGATAAATCCAGCTAACAAAATTGTCCCTAGGCTGACACTCACAAGGCCCATATACAGAGGCTAAGGTCCATTTTTCGGAGTTCTGCAACGATTGGAAGGAAACCACAAGACCAAATCTCTGAATATCAATAAGCTGGCCATGAAAGATCGAGGAGTTCCAAATGACTAAAGTCCCACCAGAGGCTCCAACAAGGTGAGAACGCGAATTGATCAAACCTCCTAGGACAAAAGGATCTAATCATTCGAATATCAAAATTCTCGCATTTAGTTTCCTGTAGACAAAGTACAAAACATCTGCTCTCCTCAATCTTAGCACGTAAGTCATGCTGCCTAGCCTCTGAATTCAGCCTGCACACGTTCCAACAAAGCACATTCCAGTTTCAATAATAACAATTATCCATAAAAAATAGCACTGAGGAATAGTTGCAGATCCAGCTGCTTAACAGCATGGACAAGATCATAACAAAAGTGCCAACAACAGTGACCAAGTAGTTCAGACAGGCACACAAACAGAAAGTACTAACATAAAACAGACACAAAACCAAAAGTGCCGAACTCTCCATCAAGCTTCTTGGAACGTCAATCATCATGTGGACCATCTTCTTCATCAGCAGAATGTGGAGAGGCCATAAGCTTCTCGACCGATAGCTCAAATGGGTCAATACCCAGAGCCACTCCAATTGCCTGCATTGTGGGTATAGGCGTCGGGGGTGGGAGAGGAAGCTGACTTTGATCATCATCAAGATGAAGCTTCTTTGCCTTCGGGCGACGCAGGGGGGCTGACCTCGGAGGGATTTCAGAAACTGGTGGAGAAGTCCTTTTGGCAGTACTGCGCGTCATTCTTCTGGTGGAGAAGTCCAGAACTGGCTCCACAAGCATGACAGAACGCCTGGAGCGAGCAGACAGACGTGGACGCTTGCCCAATGACATTGGAGTGACTGAAGTAAATTGAAAATCCTCCTGAGAAACCTGTGAAGGAGACTGTGGAACCTGGGAACTGGAGCAGGAGAAATCATCAGATGGCAGCTCTTCAATGACCACCGAAGAGTTGATTCCAGGATCGGGGACACATTGCTCGGTAGACCATAGCAGAAATTTCTGATGTAGATCAGCCGACCCAAATTTAACTTGTAGCATCGTCGCAGAAAACCCAGACATACAAGCTGGTATATCTCTGATGACAAATTCAGGCAGTAAAGACTTGAACGATCTCTCCCAGATCATTGCCAGCGGAAGAACTGGCCCATAAAAGACCCTAACCATGCCAAGATGAATCGGGTCCAACTGCACTATTGGTGGAGCTTGCAGAGGCTGCTGGACTTCCAGCATGTCCTCATCATCAGAAGAATCCATGGAAGGGTTCAAAATCATAGAATTTTGGTCCTGTGCAGGTGGAATCTCTTCATGCTGCTGCTGAATAGGCTGGACCTCTTCTTCCCATGGGCCCCATCCCTCATTATGCTATTCATTATGGGCCCACCCTGCTGCATCATTCTGACCTTGATATGCGCCCGGAGGAACTGCATTCCAGCCAAGAGCAGCGTATGGAGGCATTGCCCAAAACGGCTACGGCACCTCAACTCTAGGCATCGGGTGGGGATTTCCATTAAGAGGCATAGGATCTTCATCCACTGGGATCATAGCACCAGCAAATTCTCCTGATAAAATATAACAGCCAACAGACCATGACACCACGACCTCGCCCCAGTTGGCAAATTCCCTAAAGGTGACCGAGCGAGGGACTAGCGCATTATCAGGGAATGAGGCACGGACCAAAGTTCGAACCTTACACCTGTCTGTGCTATTCCAGTAATGAAACTTCCCGAATGTGCCAACCATATCAGCAATGCATTGAGTGTTTCTATAATCTAAAGGGATGCCGATGAACATCAGCCACCCCGTCCGTTGGCCATGAATAGCACGGAAACCCTCACCCTGCTTATGTGGGATAAATCGGACAAAGAACTCATTGCCGTCATCATCAACTCCTAAAAGAAACGTCGGGTGCAGAGTAAAAGAACCCCTGACAACTGGATCTTCCATCTCAAACAGACCGACTCCTTGGAACCAAGTTTGAGCAGAAATAACAGGAACATGCATCACCTGAACTAGGAAATCCAGAACCTGCTGACGACGGACACCAACCAGCTCGGGAGGTGGGATCGGCTCCACAATGGCCACCATGTACTGCTCATGTGCTCGGGGTGGAGGAACGGCCGATGTGTAGAAGGTGCGGGGCAGACGGTCCGCTCCGCCATCTTCAATGTCAAAACCCGCAGGGATGAAGCGATGCGGGTCAATCGCGTACACCGCCATTGGAGGCTGTGGAGTAGGAGCTGGACCGGAGCTGGGGGAAGTTTGGGTAGGTGAGGCAGGGCGGATAGGCGGCGACGGTGGCGGAGGATAAGCAGAGGATGGGGTTTTCTCCGGAGTCATTTGGCCTCGGGAAACTGGAGGGACCGGGGAGGAAAGGAAGTCCTCTTTTCTGTCTCGCTTTCCAAAACCCGGCGATGGGACTTTAGGCACCCTGACGGACTCAGGCGGTTCGCCGGTGCAGTTTTTTTAACATGTCCCGAACGAAAACAATTGCGGCAGCGGACCTGGTTCACGCATGTCTCTGACGTGTGGCGCATAGCCAAACAATTCTGACAGTCCCAATAAGTCGCAGCCATATCTTCAATCATATCGTCAAAACTTTGCAGATCCCTGATAATATCCTGAGGGGAAGAGGCTCTTGGGGCCAGGGGTGATGGGCTGCTACTTTCGTCATCAGACAGGCGGATGGGCTGGACCCTCGAGCCCAATTGAGGTGGAGAGTCCAAACATTCCAAGGCAAAAACTAATCGACCACCCGATGATCCAGGGTTTAAACAAGCAGGAGATAAACCCTCCAGGGAAGGCGGGATTGTTTCAAACTGAATCGCCAGCCTTGCCGGCGGCGAGGTCATCACCGGAGAAGACACATCCGCATACTCATGGGATGAAACATGATAACCAGCTGCTCTGACCGTGGCCATCTCATCGGTTGACGGGCCATAGATATATCCCTTACGTGCCGGGTATTGCATGAACATGGCGAACGTAGCACGTTTCTTAGGAACAGATTTGGCCACGCGAGCACGGAGAGAGGATTTGGCTGGAGCATGTTGCATGGCCTCTAAACCAAGGCGAGCTCGTCTCTTAGAGGGACTAACTAAAACCCATTCCTCTTGGCATTTAGATTGCTAGAGGCTAAATTCTTTCTTCCAATCTGGGCCGCCATGACCCCAAAGGTGGAAGAAACACTTGAACTGATCACAAACAAAACTCCTCTGGTGCAGAATGAAAAAACCCACCTCCTTGCAAGAAACATTAATGAGAAAACTCCATGGTGGAGGAGAGATACCTTGAGATGTGAACAATATCCTCTGATGGCCGCCTCAAGAGCGAACCCCACATTCTCTTCGTCAAGCCGGAATGTATGCCGTGCAAAGGAGACCACCATAATGAAATGGCCCATGTCCGATGTGGGATGCACCGATCTGTTGAAGTTACATTGGATTTCAGACGCAAACTTCATCCCCGAGGAGAAATCCAATCCCAGGGAGATTGCTGCATGGACCGCCATGAGGAGGATGACAACCAGAAGAGAGAGGGGGAGACGCCGGGAATGATGAGCCGATCAGATGGCAAAACCCACGGAGAGTTGTGGAGATCGCCGGCAGTGGTGGGTGGCTAGGGTTAGGGTGGCAGTGGAGAGGTGGGAGTCGCCATCTACTTAGATGTAGCTCGAGTAACGACAAGCCTTGCGCACCTTTGATAAAGTAATCTTCAACACATTTGGTTCTCTTCAAGGGTTCTCACATGTGATAATATGGAAGTTGGTTGCTTGGAACACTCGCCACAATTCTCGCTTAATTCTGGCTCATATCCTGTTACAAATAGGAGCGCTCGGTAATATTTCCTCTTTTTCTGTTATTCAGCATGTAATTAGGTCAGCAAACCTTGCGGTGCATCTTTGTGCGAACCATGCTTGCTGCACTTTGAATGTGACCGAGAGATGGCTTGATGAAACACCTCGCTTCCTTCTTTTTTTTGCGGGGTACCTCGCTTCCTAGTGACCAGTCTCTTGGCTGATCGTCCTAAGAATTCATATATATGAATAAAGCTCTCCCATTTACCCGCAAAATATATTAAGCCATATTAACCGGAAAGGAGGGAGTATGGGCTAGCACTACTTTTTGGTGTGTCCCGTCAACTCGCAGAATGAGGAGAAGCTTGCAGGACAAGGTGAAGCTTGCTTACGCCTTTTGACTAATGCAACCTACCCTCGCCTAGGCGGTGGACATGCATCCGTTCTTTCAGTGTCAGATTGCCAGAGGCATACACTATAGTACCCAACATGCGGAGTACCATCATTGTTCGAATTCAGGAGTAGTAGTACTACTAGAACAGCATGCTGGAGCGTCTATACTCTTATTTTATTTTAATCTCTGATAAAGTACACATTTATTTAGGAGAAGGGCGGAAAACGGCAGCCCAATAGTATAGTATTGAAATATATCGAACATCTAATGATGATATCGTTCAACCATGCTCGAATATATCTTGGCCTCCGTGCGAGCCCGGCTGTGTGTTCTCGCTCCTTGTCTCTCTCAAGGAACGGCGGGTTGGCCATTTTTCCGTCAATTGAGATCGGTTTGCTCACACTCCGGTCCCACATGTCAGTGATATGCCAAGAGGAGGTGTGTTGACCGACTGGCCATACACGTACTTGGTTTTGCACCTTCCTACTACTCCCTCCGTCATAGTTTACAGGGTGCGCTTCATTCTGATGCATTTCTCTCAATGCATTTCCACCACCACAGAGACTTTAGACGCGTTTAGTTTAATGCTTAATTAATTAGGGCGTGGTAACCGCAATCAAATCCACAATTTTCTCTCGATGTACTACGGAGTGGAGTAAGTGCATGCATGTGTGTACCCAGGGTGGAAGCACTGCATGCATGTGTGTATGCATTATTTCCTCTAGTAATAGACGCCGTGCTATAACTACCAATGCTATTTTCAGGCCGATCGCTAGTCGCCTTGGTCCATAGATTTTTTTGAAGTGCGCTCTATAAACAGTGACAGATGGAGTACTATGAGCGGATTCAAAGAAGAGAGTATTGATGGTTGCTTCTTCCGAGCAACTTACGGTGGGAAAGGTGGGGCTTATGATTTGACTGCTCATTACTCACTATTAATGCGGTGCAACGACCGGGCTGAGTCTCCCATGCGGTTGTGCACTACTCCCTCGGTTCTTAAATATACTCTGGAGTATTTGTCTTTCTAGAGATTTCAACGAGGGACTACATACAAAGAAAAATGAGTGAATCTACACTCTAAAATATGCCCATTTGAAATTTGTAAAAAGACAAATATTTAGGAACAGAGGAGTATAATTTTGTGCATGGCACATGGACCCGGATGCTGAAGAAGCTTCTACCAATGCTATCAAGCTTCCATCATTTTATTTACATAATTGACGTACTATACACATAATTTTCCAGCGACATGAAATTGTACAATGCTTTGAGCTTTGAGCTTTTGTTTCATGTGTCTTGCCAATGATGCTCTTTCGGAAACAATAAAAAACTAACTTCCTTGCTAATGCATCTCAATGATTAGCAGACCAGAGCTAATATTTACATCACACTGAAGACAAAGTTGTGAGAAGGTGTTAAATTAAAATTGATCCATGCTTTCACTGGCAGCAACGTCCCCCTAGCTCTGTCTAAATCAACAAGGCATGTTGGGGAAAAGTAGTTGTCTGGAGCATGCAACATTCCGATCATTTTGTGCAGTTCCACTAAAATAGAGCTGAGCTCCTTGTTCCAAAGATATTAAGTGTGATTACGGTAATAGAGGACTACTGATGAAACAATAAACACACAAATAGAAGCTGGTCACCTATGTAGTCTCTCTTAAGGCTAACTAGTTGGAGAAGATTAAGCAAATACTTGGAGAAGATTAGGCTCGGAGTTGGATGAGGAGGATAGAGCAAAACCAATCTCCCTTTGTGCAGTCGCACTGAAATGTAGAGACGTTGCCCGTGTGACATTTTAGTACAACTGCACAAAACACTTTTAAGAAAAAAAGTGAAATGGATAGCCCTGTTTGCAAAAAAGAGGTAGAAAGGAAACAATTACTGGCCAATAACAGTTGATGACACATACAAAGACAACAAGAAGCATATTCCTTGTCCTAAGGGAAGATAACAACACGGTTGTGTTCATCTAAAACAGTGTGAGGACGATATTGCAATATGGAAAGTACGTCGGACGAGCTACGTTTTGGGCAAAGAACTATGGAAGATCCACATGCAAGATTCTCCACATGCAGTGATGTGGGAAGACGGGCAGTGGAGCTTGGCCGAAGGGGATACCAGGGGGCGTAGGGATGTAACTAGGTGAGCGGCGGCGGGTGGGGTCTACCCATACTGCGGCAGCGAGCAGGTGGCGTAGGCCCTACCGCGCCGGAGCTTGGTCAAAGAGAATGGCGGGTACCGTAGATCGGGACGTGCTGCCTCGGCACCATCGAACGGAGAAATGATGCACATCCTCCCTTTCCGCCGGCAGACAGGATGCGGCCGGATCAGTGACCAACAGTGGGAGAGAGAGAGAGAGGCTACCGCTGCCTTGTGTGAGGTACTCTGAAGAGAGACAAACCCAGGCAGGCAGGCTCCATTGTATATAGTGGAGCGGACTGCCTTTTTCTCCATAAAAATCGTTTTATATTCTGCGTATGCGCCATTGAGCGATATAACTTTATTTAAAAATAACGCGCCAATGCATCAAGTCGAACTTTGTTTCGTGCACGCTGGTACACGACCTCCGTAGGGAAACAACTGCTACACGCGTTCAAATTAGCACGTGGGCTGCCATTTTTGTAAAGAATTGAGCTCCACCGTGTACCCACGTGGGTACGGCTGGGCATGAAGCGTGAGTACGTGCACCTATTCTCTTCGTGTACGTACACCACCTACATGGGGTTGTGTGAGAGAGAGTGGGTTCGTAAGTGTATTTTTTTGCGGGGGGGGGGGGGGGGTTCA
The DNA here is from genome assembly GCF_018294505.1 of Triticum aestivum. NCBI lineage: Eukaryota > Viridiplantae > Streptophyta > Magnoliopsida > Poales > Poaceae > Triticum > Triticum aestivum. The sequence goes on along the minus strand of NC_057797.1, from coordinate 264,846,299 downwards.
ATCAATAAATGTAACATATGCAATGTGTGTGAAATAGAGTCCTGGATATATCATATATATAGAGGGTACGATCCACAAGAACAGAGCGGAGGTATCATCGGCTTGAGGTATCCATAGAATCGAAGAGAGGGATGATGTGTGTGTGTGTGCGCGATCGATAAAGAGTGCCATCAAATTTGTGTGTGCCCACGTCAAAGATATAAAGTGGTTGGCCTACTGGAATGTGAGAGGGGACATGTGCAGTTTGTCTCTGTGGCATGGATACCTACCTACAGTGCTCGACTATCGGTGTGTGTTTGGGGGAGGCCTAATTAATTATAGAGGTACAATGGCTGGTATATGTGTGGAGGAGGAGAGAGGCCTACCTTATGTATTAAGGGAGATCGATCGACATCCATGCATATGTGTAGGAGAGGAATAAGGTTGGGAGAGAGACAAAGCTAGAGTGTTGGAGGGGGTGGTAGTGGAGTTGCTCCTAACAAATGGTGGCAGACAGTGGCGGACCAAGGAATGGGCCAGGCCCCAGCGAACTGGGCCAAGGCCCAGGCAGCTTAGTTGACTGTAGTGTTTTATTGTAGCTAGAGTGTTATAATATACAAAGGAGATGGGCCTTATGCCCCAGGCCACCGCCACTTCTGCTTGGGGCCTGAATCCACCCATGGTGGGAGAGGCTTGCTAGACAAACGGAGGGCACGCTGGCAATATCAATAAGAGAGGGGATGGCTGCCTGTCTGTGCACGTGCGTGCGAGAGACAGGTTAGGAGGCATGGACGAATGATGAGGGGGACGATATGGCTATTGTAAGCATACGTAACTACATAGGAAGATCAGTCATCCTTTGTCACAAAAAGGAGAGACATAACTTGTGAGGTACATCGATCGATGGGTGAGGGGGAATAGTTAAAGGTGACCTAGGTATATGTAGGGAGATCGATCGGTATACATGCATGTATGTGTTAGAAGCAAATAAGGCCCGGGGAGAAGGATAGAGAGAGCGGGATGCATCTAGGAGGTGGTGTTGGAGGCATACTATATCTAGGGGAAGGAGTGTGCGAGTACGAGATCGATGAAAAGAGTGGTGGGAGTGAGGCATGGACGATGAGAAGAGAAGAGGGGAAGCTTGTGTTTGTGGTAGGCACATCTGGCTAGAGAGGCATATCAATCGTTGTGTACCATAAAGGAGCTGGGGGGCCTACACACAACATGGGTGAATGACCTAAAGTGAAAAGACGAATTTGCGCGATGGAGCTAGAGAATGCTGAGGGAGGGTGAGAGGGATGCGGGCGTATGCATGCACAAGAGAAAGATAGCGCTAGCTACAAAGATAAGAGGATTGTGTGGGTGTAAAAGACGAATAGAGATTATGATTCATTATAAAAATAGAATTCAGATATTTGAAGAATTTATCATAGTGTTTTAAACTGACACATGCGTGAATATATATAACGGTGATACACATGGTGTGGTTATGAACATGTTATACTACATATAATATATTTTATCTCTACTTTTATAAAAAAATAGATTTGTTGATGATAGTGTGCCTACCGTCGTGAAATATAGGCCGTCCGATTTATATCTGACAGATAGGAAGGAAACTATGGCAATTTTGAAAAAAGATACCCACACCCCTCTACATATTTGCAAATAAGGCCTCCCCTTGATCATGTTGATGTTCCGTGGAATGCATGGGCATCTTGCTAGTACTAAATATAATATATAGAATATTGATTATAATTTTGGATAATGTGTGGCTTTTGCAGCCCAGGGCTAGGTACTTTTCATAATGTAGGGGGCGGGGCACTAAACTTTGTGTGATAAACACGGTGTACGTATGGAACATGGTTTAGATTATGAATATATAGTTAGTACATCAAATGTACTATTATTTGGAATCAACATCAAGTGTATTAAAAAAATTGAATTCGAGTTCATATAGTACACATATTTCATATCTATCTCTATAGTAATCATGTGGTGTGTTGTTAAGGTAATACACGAATGATGGTTGAAGTTGGCAACAATCATGATTGCAGATTCTTATTGAAATAGAGAAACGAATTCAAATTTAGTTCGAATTGCAGCGGTAGTATAAACTGTAACACCCACGATGCGGCTATATCTCTCACGTGTCGGAGCACGACTTAGAGGCATAACTGCATTGTAGGCATGTCGCAAGAGGGGTAATCTTTACACATCCCATGTACTGAATAAGAAAGGGATACAGAGTTGGCTTACAATCGCCACTTCACACAATAGACAGATATAGCATTACATCATCCAGAATACAATCAAGGTCCGACTACAGAACCAAATAAAGAAAGACAACCCCTAATGCAAAAGATCCCCGATCGCCCCAACTGGGCTCCACTACTGATCAACTGGAAACGAAACAACACAACGAACATGATCTTCATAGAGCTCCTCCTTGAGCTCGGTTACGTCACCTGCACTGGTATCATCGGCACCTGCAACTGGTTTTGGAAGTAATCTGTGAGTCATGGGAACTCATCAATCTCACACCCTCATGATCAAGACTATTTAAGCTTATGGGTAGGAAAAGGTAGTGAGGTGGAGCTGCAGCAAGCACTAGCATATATGGTGGCTAACTTACGCAAATGAGAGCGAGAAGAGAGGCAAAGCACGACCGTGAACTAGAAGTGATCAAGAAGTGATCCTGAAACTACTTACGTTCAAGCATAACTCCAACGCCGTGTTCACTTCCCGGACTCCGCCGGAAAGAGACTAGCATAGCTACACATGTGGTTGATGCATTTTAATTAAGTTAAGTGTCAAGTTTTCTACAACCGGACATTAACAATTTCCCATCTACCCATAACCGCGGGCACGGCTTTCAAAAGTTCAAAACCCTGCAGGGGTGTCCCAACTTAGCCCATCACAAGCTCTCACGGTCAACGAAGGATATTCCTTCTCCTAGGAAGACCCGATCAGACTCGGAATCCCAGTTACAAGACATTTCGACAATGGTAAAACAAGACCAACAAAGCCGCCCGGATGTGCCGACAAATCCCGATAGGAGCTGCACATATCTCATTCTCAGGGCACACCGGATGAGCCAGACGTCGGGTTGGCATAGACCCTGGTTGCCCAGGGGGCGCCGGACATCGCTCAGGTTGGACCAACACTTAGAGAAGCATTGGCCCGGGGGGGGGGGGGTTAAAATAAAGATGACCCTTGAGTCTGCAAAACCCAAGGGAAGGTGATAGGTTGTTAGTGCAAATGTAAAACCAAGGTTGGGACTTGCTGGATGCGTTTTATTCAAAGTGAATTGTCAAGGGGTTCCCATTATAACCCAACCGCGTAAGGAACGCAAAATCAAGGAACATAACACCGGTATGACGGAAACTAGGGGGGCATGAGTAGAACAAAACACCAGGCATAAGGCCGAGCCTTCCACCCTTTACCAAGTATATAGGTGCATTAAAGTAAACAAGATATAATAATGATATCCCAACAATAATCATGTTCCAACAAGGAACAAACTCCATCTTCACCTGCAACTAGCAACGCTATAAGAGGGGCTGAGCAAAGCGGTAACATAGCAAAACAACAATTTTCTAGGAAAGGTGGGTTAGAGGCTGACATGGCAAATGGGAGGCATGATATAGCAAGTGGTAGGTATCGCGGCAAAGCAAAAGAGAGAGCAACTGGCAAGCAAAGATAGAAGTGATTTCGAGGGTATGATCATCTTGCCTGCAAAGTTCTCCGAGAAGACAAAAGCTTGGTCCTCGTAAGCGTACTCAATGGGTTCCTCGACCACGAACTCGTCTCCTGGCTCTACCCAAGGCAAGAACACAAGCAAAGAAAACCACAATCAACCACGGTGCAATGCGCAAGCAACATGATGCAAAACATGACATGATATGCGGGATGTGCTATGCAATGCATATGCGTGCTCCGGAAGGAAAAGATTGAAACATGCCTCAACATGGGAAACCAAGTGCGCCACTGGAAAGATGAGTTGATTTCGGTCGAAATCGATATAAAGATCACCAGAATCGGATGCACGGTTTGCAAATGGCAAGCAAAACAAGAATGGCACAATTCTGTGATTAACAACACGAGGCCATCTAACATGCAACAAGAAACTAAGCTACTGCACTGTAACATAGAAACAAAGCACATGGCAGTGATCTACTCAAGATGCTTGACAAAATATGAACACTGAGCTACGGCTAAGTCACACAATAGTAGGTTCAAACAAGCATGGCAAAAGGGCAAAAGATATCAGCTTCACAGACTTAGTGAAAATACTAACATGTCAGGAATTAACATCAGGAAGCAATGTTTAGAGCAAGATAGCAACATGCTACAGGATTAGATCATAGCAATACAAGGCATGGAATGAATCTACTCAAAGCATATAACAAAAGTCCCTTACTGACCATAAGCCAAAAAGGATCAGAAGATATGATGGCACCCATGTAAACATAGCAAGTATCGTTAACACATTCAAACTTAGCAGAAAAACTGGACATGACATAAACATAATTATGATGGCATGTTTGCGAGCTCGGTGCACTCAACACAAGGCATTGCATGACAAACTAAGCATACTACCAGCAAGAAGACATGATCAAGAAGCTAAACATGGCAAGAACAATCTCATAGCATGCATGGATCAACTACAACAACCTTGGAAAAATTGATTAACACGTAACCAATCTGCCAGGAACATTTTATAGCAAAAGTAGAGCAAGCTTGCGTCATGCTAGGACACTCCATAAATGAAAACAGGGAAATGGGTGGATAGAGCATAACCATATTCCCAAATCATCCTTACCGAACATACTCAAAAGAAGCATGGATCTCTCTGTAGCAACATGAACACATGGCATAAAAATAACAACAGAGCAATGACTTAGTGAAATTCTAAGTCCCTGAAAACAGCAATATTATGAGACCTACTTTGCATGCTTGTGCTAGTCACCACGTTGATCACAAAAATACATGGCATACACCCCTGTAAAGATGGCATGGCATAGCCCAAAACACATGTAGAGCTCATAGCCATATGCAGCACACAATAATCATGGCAAAAATGACAAATGCTCATAAACTGATAAGAATCAGCACCTAACATTTTATAGCACTTGTCGGTGGGAATGACACCTATGGGATCACAAGAATCCCTACTACGGTTGTGGGGCACGGGGTCGTGAGAAGAGCGGATCAAACAGATAGCACACAGTTTGTTTATCCAGGTTCGGGCCGCGAGGATGCGTAAAACCCTACTCCTGCTTTGGTGGATTGTATATCTGTGTTCTTGAGTTAGCTATGGGGCGTGAGGAGCTCCAAAAAGCCGAATCCTCCTCCTGGTTGCCTCGGGCCTCCTTTTATAGGAAAGGGGTTGCCATAGTAGCACACAGGAGGTGGAAAGGGTACAGTGATGTGAGGTTATCCCTCGCATTACATGACAAGGCGCATTTAATGCGTCTTGCCCAGGTGTCCTTGCCCAGGTGTCCTTTCCGACACACATCCTTGATTCGCTTGGGTGCTTCAATCTGCTCTATAGCTTTGATCTTGTCCGGATTGGCCTCTATCCCACGCTGTGACACAAAGAACCCGAGAAGCTTGCCGGACGGGACGCCAAAGACGCACTTCTTAGGGTTCAGCTTGAGATTGATCTTGCGCAGGTTTGCAAATGTTTCTTGCAAATCCGGTATGAGGGTGCCCTGTCCTTGGTTTTGACCACTATGTCATCCATATAATCTTCCATATTTCTATGGAGCTGGGGTTCAAAGCCAATCTGGACCGCCCTTGCAAACGTCGAACTAGCACTCTTCAGCCCGAAAGGCATCCGCATGAAACAATACGTACCACATGGGGTGATGAATGCTGTTTTCTCTTCGTCTTCTTTTGTCATGAAGATCTGGTGGTAGCCGGAGTAGGCATCGAGGAATGATAACAGATCACACCCAGCTGTGGAGTCAACAATCTGGTCAATGTGCGGCAATGGGAAGGGGTCCTTAGGACAAGCCTTATTGATATCTGTGTAATCAATGCACAACCTCCACTTCCCATTAGCCTTGCGCCCTACGACCTAATTGGCCAACCACGTTGGATGGAGCATTGCTCTTACCAAACCCGCTGCTTCCAGTTTTCGGATCTCCTCTGTGATGAACTCTTGTCGTTCCAAAGCTTGCTTTCTGACCTTCTGCTTGACGGGCCACTCATGAGGACAGACAACAAGGTGGTGCTTAATCACCTCCTTGGGAACGCCAGGGCTGTCGGAAGCTTGCCATGCAAACACATCGACATTTGCCCGCAGGAAGGTGATGAGCGCGTCTTCCTATTTGTCGTCAAGGGTGGAGCTTATGGTGAAAGCCCCTCTCGTGCCGTCCTCATTGACAGAAACCTTCTTGGTTCCCGGCGGTATGGCCCTGGGCTTCTTGTTTCTGCCGGTGGAGCTCTCTGGCACGTCCTCGACGGGAGCGGTACACTCCGAAGAGGTGCGCTTGCCAGAGTGGGTGTCCGAGGTCTCACCGGTCTTCTTCTTCTTCTTCCCTCCCGGGGTCCCAGCGGCAGGAGCAAGTGCCCTAGTGGCGGCAACTGCTGCAACTTCTTGCTGGTATAGTTGGTCAGCGCAAATCAGCGCATCTTTCTTATCGGAGGGGATGGTGATGATCGTCACAGGTCCTGGCATCTTCAGGGTGTTGTAGGCGTAGTGTGACGCCTCCATGAACTTGGCCAGCGCTGGGCGACCAAGGATCCCGTTGTAGGGCAAGGGGATCTTGGCAACATCAAACATGATCCTCTCCGTCCTGTTGTTCAGATCGCTTCCAAAAGTCACGGGCAGCATGACCTTTCCCTTAGGTTGGCTTCTTCCCGGGTTGACCCCCTGAAACATGCCTGTCTCTTCGAGGTCTTCATCAGGAATCTGCAGTTTCTCGATCACGGCAGGCGAGATCAAGTTCAGACCGGCCCCGCCATCGACTAGCATCTTTGTCACCTTGAGGTTGTGTATTGTTAGTGAAACCAACAATGGCAAGCACCCGACCGCAGTAGTGCGATCAGGGTGATCCTCAGTGTAAAAAATGATAGGTGTGCTGGACCACTTCAGCGGCCTTTGGGCATCAAACGACGGCTCTGCCGCTGTAATCTCTCGCGCCCACTGTTTAAGCTGGCGGTGAGAAGTATGCAGCGAGGCGCCGCTGTCGACGCACATGGCCTCTGTAGCTTTCTGAAACTCTTGGTCGCCGGATTCGTCGTGCTCTTTGTGATCGTCGTCTTCTGGCTTTTTGTCACGGCCCCGGGCGGGCCTCTCCTGTTGTTTATCCTTGCTGCGACGGCTCGCCTGGCCGTCATGCTTCTTGCCGGACCCCTTAGCACTGTCTTGGCCCTTCTCCTTGTCCCGCCTCTCATATTCAGTGCACTGCTTCTCAGCGAGGAGCTCAACCTGTCGGCAGTCTTGGAGAGCATGGCCTTTGGTGCGATGGATCTTGCAGTATCACTTGTCGGAGTTTCCTAGCTTCTCGGCAACCGCCAAGGCCCGGCAGGCGACACATCCGGCAATTTCCTTGCTGTGGTCATCTGCCTTGGTTTTCTTGGTGGAGCCGGTGTCATAAGATCCCTCGACGGCAAGCATGGCTTTACCTTTGCACTTCCTGTTGCGGCGCCGGCCCTTCTTCGCCGGGGCGGCAGCATCTTCATCTGAGAAGTCGGTTTCCACGCCGGCGTCTTCGCTGGGGTACTTCCTTCCCTCTTCAGCCCGGGCACATCTGTCAGCAAGAACATAGAGTTCTGCTACATCTTTCACCTTGTTCATTGCCAGCTCTTCGCGCATCTTGCGGTTACGCATGTTCTGATGGAACGCGCTGATGATGGCGGCAGGGTGAACATCAGGGATATTGTAATGTATCCGGCTGAACCTCTGTATATACTTGCAGAGACTCTCGCCTCCCTTCTGGGGAATGACTTGCAGGTCGCTCGCTTGGCCATGGGCTTGGTGGCCTCCAGTAAAGGCGCCCACAAACTCATGGCACAAATCCAACTAGGAGGAAATAGAGTCTACCAGCAAGTGCATCAACCATGACATGGCGTTGGGTTTAAGAGCCAACGGAAAGTAATTCGCAAGCACCTTATCGCCGTGAGCTCCGGCAGCTTGCATCGCAATGGTGTAGATGCTGAGGAACTCGGACAGGTGGGTCTTGCCGCTGTACTTTTCGCCCACGTCAGGTTTGAAGGTGCGGTGAGTGGGCCACTGGAACTGCCGCAGCTCACGGGTAAAAGCCGGACAGCCTACCTCATAAGGTAGGCCTCCAGGGCTCTCTGGTGCCGGGTGGTTCACAGCAGGTCCTGCTCGCCTGTCTGACTGGTGGCGTGCTCCGCGCTGGCGCTCGATAGTGGTTTGAGCATCTTCATGTTATCGTTCCCGAAGGACTTGGCACTGGTCACAGTGGGTTCGCGGGTCGGACGATGCTATGGAGATTTCGTCGCTCGTAACGTCGCGACGGACTAGCGTCCGCGGTACCGGGCGAGGAGGAGGCGAGTGCACCGTGGTCGCATCGCCGCCGGCTTTCCTTCCACTGGTGCGTGTGACTCCGTCGGAGCATTGAGCCGGGGGCTCCACCGGACTCGGTTCGTCTTTGTTGGCCACCACAACAAGGCTTCGGATAGTGGCTCTCCATTCGTCGAGTTTCCCCGTAGTGGGAGGAAAATCGAGGAGCAACTGCACGCGCGCCAGGGCTTTTGCTGGCGTTGATGGCAGCGAAACCTGCACGGATCACGACACGTTTTGACTTCTGACCATGTCAGAAGGAGCTCTATCACGACCCCGCGGTCACATGCCATCTTCACCAGCGCCTCGGCAAGCGGGCAGGTCTTCTACCTCCCGGGAGTGGCGCTCGGGGCTCTTCCCGCGGCGACGTCCGGGGTCTGCGGCGTGATTACGCTGTTCATCACGCGCTGCTTGAGAGGAGCGCACCGTCGGCGCCGGCGTGGGAGTCTTGGAGGCCCTCGCATCGCCTTCGGGCGGGGTGGCAGCGATCTTGGAAGGCCCCGCGCCACCCGCGGAGGGCCTGGCTCCATCTTTGGATTTGGCGGCGTGCGGCCTGTTACCAGGCGCACAAACATCGCCGCCTCCCAAACTCCGGCTGCTGGGACGGTGTTGGTGTTCGCGAACGGCACCCCGGGTCCTTTCTGCGATCGGTCCGCTGCTCGCCCGCGTCGGGACGGGATGTCCGGCTTCCGACGGGCCAACCGCCACAGTCGTCTTCTTCTTGGGCGCCATGACGATGAAGAAGCATCGAACTAACTGCTAAAGCCGATTCTCACAACTGCGCCCCCTACCTAGCGCGCCAAAGATGTCGGTGGGAACGACACCTATGGGATCACAAGAATCCCTACTACGGTTGCGGGGCGCGGTGTCGTGAGAAGAGCGGATCAAACAGATAGCACACGGTTCATTTATCTAGGTTCGGGCTGCGAGGATGCGTAAAACCCTACTCCTGCTTTGGTGGATTGTATATCTGTGTTCTTGAGCTAGCTATGGGGCGTGAGGAGCTCAAAAAAGCCGAATCCTCCTCCTGGTCGCCTCGGGCCTCCTTTTATAGGAAAGGGGTTGCCAAAGTAGCACACAGGAGGTGGAAAGGGTACAGTGATGTGAGGTTATCCCTCGCATTACATGACAAGGCGCATTTAATGCGTCTTGCCCAGGTGTCCTTGCTTTATCGGGGACGGGGGAGAGCCGTGCCTCGTCCGTCGCCGCTCCCTCTCGTGTCGACACGCGCCTGTCGGTGTTCTGGGAACGGGGGTCCCCAGACTTGCCTACCTGCGGCCTGCGGCGTGGCTCAAAGGGGGGGGGCCCAGCACGACCCATCTTCACCAACACAAACTAAAGACCCTCGCGAGGGGCCAAGCCTCGCGGGGTGGATGACACGGAGCTTCCTCAGGCACGGCCTCATTAGGCTGGCTCACGAGGAGGCGGAGAGATCAAGGTGAGGTACCTCGCGAGGTGCCTGTGACGCAAGCCATGACGACTCAGGGCGCCAGGCGGGTGCCAGCCCGCGCAACGTCCTCCTTTCCTCTTTGGTGCAAAGGGGGAAAGCGCAGCCGCGGAGTACCGAGGCATCAGGCAAAGGTTACCATTTCGGTGCAATGAGACCAAGACCAGGAGGACTACGAGACGGAGGTCACCGTGGAGCCCAAGACGGCATCATCACCAGAGCTTTGCATAGGCGAAGACTACTTTTGTTAGGATAGTTGATACTTGATGTCCCCCTTCAAATTAGTCCGCCATTGTTGGCTCCCTTCCCGCTCAATATTTGGGGAGAGGACCAGGGCCACTATAAATAGGACCGGCCACCCACGTAGCAAGGGGTTCGGTTCAATCTCCTCCGAGGGCTCGGCAAATAGAGAGGCTGTAAGCAGAGAGAGAGAGAGATAGAGAAAGGTGGCTGAACTCCTCCCAGCAGTTCATCGCCCCAGCCAAGAACAGACCCTTGCGAGGCTGTTCTTCCTTGTACTGTTCATCATCATCAGCCCAAGAGGCAATCCACCACTCCACACACTAGAGTAGGGTATTACACCACAACGGTGGCCCGAACCAGTATAAACCCTGTGTCTCTTGTGCTGTTCTTCCCATAGCTTTGATCCTAGCGTGGCGGAGTGGTGCGGGGAGGTAGGAGGAGAAATCTCCGTGCGCACCCCAGTGTTCGAACCTCAAGGGTCTGCCGGAACCCGAAATCTGACATTTGGCGCGCCAGGTAGGGGTGCGCCGGAATTCGTCTTCCACCGCTCCGTTCTCCTCCGACCATCACGCTCATGTCTGACGCACGTCGGGCCCGCGTAGAGCGCCGGGCCGCCCTCGCTTCCCGTGTCGCCCAGACGGCCCCTGTCGGCGGGCGTCCTCGCCGTACCCTGTCACCTGCCGTCAATGCCGCCACCGGCCCGACGGGGGACGAGCAGCAGGCATCGTCTCAACATCCATCCGTGCGCCAAGACGGCCGCACCGCGACTCCCTCACTCGTCCCGGCTGGATCTTCGTCCAGCGCGCTTCGCGCGCCCATGGAGGCTCGGGCTGCACTCATCGCAGTGAACGAGCTCCCGCTCTACCGTCCCGTCGACGACGTCTATGAAGAATGGCTCGACCGCGTCGCCGAGCTCGTCCACGCCGCAGGGGGCTCCTCCGCGTCGTCCGCTCCGCTGCACCACACCCCGCCCAATGTGGGCGACGAGGCTCTGGCGGCGCCCCGGCCTCCTCCTCCTCAAGAAGACGCCATGGCTCCAAGGCGCGTGGCCCCTGGGCGGAACCCGCTCCATCAGGTGCCAGTGCAGCAAGAACAGAGCTACCAAGAAGTCCCTCGCCCACCAGAAGCTGCTCGGGCACTCCCTGCTCCAGCACGTCGCGATCATCCTCCTGCTCCGGCGCGTGGGGACATGCGAGACCAGGCTCTCCATCACTCAAGGCCTCCCGTGGCCACAGCAAGCTGCCGCGCCTACACCACTGAGCCACGCAGCGTCGCGTGGCCAGGCAAGTTCAAGCCGGACCTGCCTCCTCGCTACGACGGCACGGCCGACCCTACGGAGTTCCTCCATCTCTACGAGCTGGGCATCGAAGCTGCCAACGGAGTTGAGAAGGTCATGGCGAACTGGTTTCCCATGGCGCTCAAAGACGGGGCCCGCACCTGGCTCCTGAACCTGGCTCCAGGCACAATCTCCTCCTGGGAAGAGATGCGCACCCGCTTCATCGCCAACTTCCAAGGTACTCGCGACCGGCCACCCACCGTGAGCGACATGCGCCGCGTCAAGCAACAACCCGGGGAGACCTTGCAGAAGTATATCCAGTGCTTCAACAACGCACGCCTCAAGATCCCCAAGGTGACTGAAGAGGCCATCATCTCAGCCTTCTCCGATGGCGTGCGCGACGTTAAGATGAAGGAGGAGTTGGCGATGCATGAAGACCTGTGCACTTCCTTGGAGCTGTTCAACTTGGCGAACAAGTGCGCCAGGGCTGAGGAAGGGCGTCTCTCCCTCCTCGAGCTGCCTGCCGCAGACCCAGAAGAGAAGAAGCTCAAGGCCAAGGAAGTGAAGCACAAGGGGGCTGCAGTGCTCGCGGCAGAACCAGACACCAAGCGGAGCAGAGATCAGCCGGAACCTCCCAAGGGCAGCCGGTACTGCGTGTACCACGACCTCCACACCCACAACACCAGCGAATGCCAAGAACTCCGAGCCGTGCGTGAAGGAAGGATCGGCCATCGTCCCGATCGCGGTGACCGGGGCTACGGTCGAGGAGGAGGAAGGAACGCAGGACGCTGGGAAGACTGTGGCCCGATCCAGGGGTGGCGCGACCAACCTCGCGAGGATCGCTGGCAAGACCCACCTCGCGAGGGAGGCTGGAGGGATCATCCTCGCGAGGATCGCCCGCAAGGCAACGCAGACCTCCCACCGCTGCCACCACAGCCAAGGAGAAACGAGGACCGCCACCAGGACGAGGAGGCTGGGGGCTTCTAGGAGCCGCGCGCGATCGCCTGCATCCTGGGCGGAGCACAAGCCCCAGCCTCTCAACGCATCTTCAAGAAGTTCACCCGTGAAGTGAATGCAGCCCTCCCCAGGCTCGAAGCCACGCGCCCTCTCAGGTGGTCCACGTGCGCCATCACGTTCAACTCAGCGGACCAACTCAAGTGCGCAGCTACAGCCGGAGTCCTCCCGATGATTTGTTCCCCGATCATCAGCAACGTGGTGGTCACCAAGACCGTCATTGATGGTGGGGCAGGGCTCAACATCCTGTCCGTGGAGACATTCAACAACCTCCAAGTGCCCTACAGCCAGCTTCAGCCAACCAAGCCCTTCTCCGGTATCACCGACGGCTCCACGGTCCCGATCGGGCAGGTCCGCCTCCCCGTCACCTTCGGGGCACGCGACAACTACCGCACCGAGCTCATCAACTTCGACGCCGCTCATGTTCCTCTGCCGTACAACGCCATCCTTGGGCACCCGACGCTGGCCAAGTTCATGGCCGTGACTCACCATGGCTACAACGTCCTCAAGATGCCAGGAAGCGGCGGAGTCATCACGGTGCCCTGTGAAGAGAAGGACGCGGTGTGTTCCCTGGAGCGAGCCTTTCAGGCCGCATCACTGGAAGACCCGGATCGCGGAAGTAGGAGGCTTCCCGAGGCCGCCCCCAAGAAGAAGAAGACATCGTCCGGCCTGGCCCCTCAGGAGGCAGGCCCCTCTGGGCCCGTGCCTGCCCAGGGGGAGCCTCCTTCCATCGCATAGGAAAGTGCGCCCAGCACCCTCCTCGGGCAGGGCTCGGGGGCTCTCCCCTGGAGGGCCTTCGACCTAGCCAGGGTCACGAGGGAGGCGTTGGGGCACCACATGGAGGCGTGTTTCGAAGCACGTTTCCCTCAAGAAGGAGCAAGGCAAGGAGGTCCGGACCCACAGAAGTTCGTCAGCAAGGCCATTCAGGAGCTACAGGAGTCCAGAGTCATGAGAGGCGGCCGCCGCCTACCAGCAGTGGCTCCCCATCCTGGCGAGGATGGCGAGCTGCGCGTCTGCGTCGACGTACCAGGGCTCAACCAAGTCGCCTCCCTGGAGCGCCTCTGGCCCTCGCGAGTGGGGCGCTGCGGAGGTCCACCCCATAGCTACGTTCATATGCCTTACGGCTTGCCGAGTGCGGCTGACGCGTACCAGCGCCTCATGAGGGGCATCACGGAGGCTCAAGAGGCCAGATGCTCCGTAGCCCTGGCGGAGATGGAGATGGCCCGCGAGGAACCGCCAGCGCCTCCGAAGCCTCCCGAGGCCCCTGGTCCTGGGGGCTCATGAGGATCGGCTCCCGCAGCCCACCGAGCCGGCTACACCAACGCCCCTTCGTCTTCTGCGTCATCAGGTGACATCTTTCAAGTTTCACTTCCAGCTGGGAGCGCCCCCAGAGCTGCATTATTCCCAAGCCACGTGGGTCCGTCTCTGCGGCGTGTATCCCTTTTCATTCCATGTTGTTGGCTTACCTTGTTGGGGGCACCCCTCGGGCAGCATGACCCACAAGCCGCTCAGGCCAGGCCCAGCGGCATGTACCCCATTTGCGTTCATTTTCCGGTTATGCGTTAGAACCACCATGCTTGATTATTTGATGCCGGTCCACGGCACCTCTTCTTCTCCATGCTGACCACTTGCGCGTTAAGGGGGGGGTACCTGAGCATCGTGACTCAGGGCTCTTACTAGCTCTCCAGCCCTCACCCTCTGGCCTTGACCATGGCATCGCGACCTGGCATACCAGCGACGGTTGAGACCAGCTCGAGGGCCGGGACCCGAGGATGTAGAGTGCAGGCATCTAACCAGACTTGCAGGGACACAACACAAGATAAGGCCTAGTGCCAGGCGCAACCCGCCTAGAGGTAGGGCCCCGTGAGTCCCGCGCTGGCTCACGGGTGCCCAGATACATCTCGCCAGGCCCTACCGTGCTAGCCACGTGTCAGGGCGGGGCTGTACACGCACTGGGGGCTCCTCCCGGAGGGGGGGCCCCTCCCACGTACCAGTGGAAGCACCATGCTCCGCGCTGGCGGACGACACTGCCGAGGAGCAGCTATGCTCGTACTCATACGGAAGCGCTATGCTCCGCGCTGGTGATAAACAACTGAGGGTGGCCTCCGGGCCGCATCAACCTCAGGGAGCCCAGTGCTCAGTGCCTAGCCTCATCGCAACGCCTCCCCTCGGGAGTGCCGCATGAGGGGGCTGGGCACGGGGGCTGCGCCAGGGTCACGCCCAGACGCACGCCGCCCAGCCAGGTCTCCACGGGCCTGGTTCGTTGCGCGCCTCTCCCCGAGCAGAGCCAAGGTATGAAGGCCGTTTGAGCGTCAAGGGGGACTCCTCAGCATCGTGACTTAGGAGCCTAACTGGTCACGTAGCCCCTCACTCCTTGGTCCCGTCCTGGTTTCTGGTCGGGGCTATTGCTAGGCGAGGCACGCGCGAGGCCGGGCTCTGCAGACGTAGAACGGTGGATCCACCCACATCATACCTCCCTACTTGCTGTTCATGCGCCAAGGGGGACTTCTGAGCATCGCGACTCAGGAGCCTAACTTGTCATGTAGCCCCTCACTCCTTGGACCCGTCCTGGTTTCCCGTCGGGGCTATTGCTGGGTGAGGTACGCGCGGGGCCGGGCTCTGCCGGCGTAGAACATAAGCAAGTAGGAAGGAAAAGCGCAAATTTCAAAGGAATTCGAAAGCAAATATTACAGTCCACACTGTTATCCCAATATCAGACGCAAGTTTAAAGGCCTCCCCGAGGCATGATACATGTGCAGGAATTAAAAGCAGGACAGGAGCCACGATGGAGTCACTTGGCGGCGGGGGAGTAGCGCGGCGTGGGTTGGCCTCACGGAGCAGCGCGGTCGGCAGCGCCTTGCTCCGGCTTGGTGCTGAAGGACCAGAACATCCCCAGCAGAGCCTCTGCGCGACCCTTCACGGCCTCGGCAGCAGCTGCCGCATGCTTGCCGCTCACGGGCTCCAGTAGGCTGTCGAGGTCAAACCTGGGATCGCGAAGGTGGATGTGGGTGAGGACCCGCGTCAGTGCTGCAGAAGATAGAACACGTGCCTCGGCCTCGGTCGTGGGGCCGAGGCCAAGGGCGACATCTTCAAGAGCGGGGACCAAGAAGGGAATCAGCTTGGCGGGGCCGTCCTCGGCGCCGGCCATCGGGCTCTCCAGGCCGCTATCGTAAAGCGTCCTCAGCGAGGAGTGAGCCTTCGCCTCTAGCTCTGTGAAGGCCGTGCGGTCTTCGGCAAGAACCCGGGCCTTGTCGTCCAGCTCGGCCTTCCTCGCCCCCAACTCCTGCTCCAGCGCACCTAGGCGGTCGCGGCGCTTCTTGAGCTTGGCCTCCCGGTCCTCAACGGCCGCCTCGCGAGCCTTCACGCCTTCTTCCTGCTCTTGGCGAAGACGGACCTCTTTCGCGAGCTGATCCCGCAGGCCCTGCAGCTCGTCCTCCAGCGCCTTGCAGCGACCACGGACGTCGACCACCTCTCCTAGGGCTGCATCGCGGTAGCCTTCGCCTCAAGGACGGCCTGCTTCTCCTTGTCGCATGCCGTCGAGGCCTGGACCAGCGCCGCCCGAATCAAAGCGTCGGAGCGAACCCATCCAGAAGCCAGCTCCAAGCGCCCGGCCACCAGGCGAGGGTCTGTGCTGAGAAGATCCTGCCGCAGCCGGTCCAGCTCAGCAACAGCGCGGTCCAGAACGGCGGAAGGAGTCGGGGAGATAGCAGCCGGTGGAGTAGGAGGAGAAGGCGGCAGCACGGCCGCAGCATCCTGAGGCGGAGTCTGCCGCGCCCCGACAGCTGTAGTGGCGGCGGCAGGCGAGAGCACCTCGGGAACCACTTGGGCCGTGGGGGCTGAGCTTGCCCCAGCCGGCTCAGTCAAGCCTCACGAGGACGACCGGGCAGGTGAAGCTTGTGCGTCGCGGTCACCCTCCTTCAGAGGTGCTGCTACGAACGGAACCTCAGGAGCCCCCTTCGACTTCTTCGCTGCGGGCGCCAGCCTATCCAAGGGATGCGAACGTCAAGCCTCAGAAGCAGAACAAGAAATAAAGAAAAGAATCGAGCACTTACGAGTCGTCGCCAGCGAGCTCAAGCGGCCTCCGACCAAATTTGAAGTCCGAAAGCCGACTGGAAGGGTCAACCTCGGGATGCTTGGAGGCGGAAGGTGCGCCTGCAGTCCGCCCCGAGGCCAGGGCAGACCCCCGGGAGATCAGCCCGGTCCTGTCCTTCTTCGGGATCAGGGGTGAGCTCCCGCCGCCCTACTCGTCGTCGTCCACGTCGTCGTCCTCGTCGTCGTCCTCGTCATCATCCTCATCATCGTCGCTCGGAGGGAGGCGGAGAGCGCGGGACTTGCGCCGGCGAAGGGGATCCCTCGACTCTCCGTCAGTAGCCTCAGAGTCAGGCCCTTTTCCCCGCTCCCCTCCTTCCTCCTCTTCGCTGGAGTCGTCGGAGGTCACAGCCACCGGTCCCTCGGGAGCCTCCAGGGGCACGGGCCCTTCCCCGTTGAAGACGGGCATGGATTTCACTACCCGCTCCCAGTCGTCACGGAGGAACAAGGGCGTAGGAGCGCCCTCCAACCTCGCCACATTACCCCCGACCAAAGATTGGAGAACCGCAGCCAGGTCTCCGTCGGCCCAGGCCACGGGGCTCGGACGGGGCCTCCACATTGGAAGCGAGTACTGCCGAAGCGGAGCCAGCTGGTGCTCCAGGAACTCCCTCAGCAACGATGCGTCGGTCAGCTTCACCGCCGCCATGTCGGCTGGCCTCAGATCCGCGTCCATCTTCTCCAATACCATCTTCGCGCGGGGATCCGTGAGCTTCGCTCGACCCTAGTTGCTGGAGCTCGTGGGCTGCTCTGTGGGCAAGATCAGCCGAGGGTGGATGCGCTCAACGTCCACCAAGTCCCACTTGCTCCTGAAGCCCTCAATCCTCTTCCAAGAGTTCAAGATGGCAATGGCGCCACCGTACGCGATGAAGCTCGCGCACACGGAAGCAGGACCGCGAGAGGTCCGGAGGTAGAAGTAGTGGCGCAGCAAGGCCACTGAGGGCTGCGCCCCAACATGGGCCTCGCAATAATAAGCAAAGATCGCGAGGAGAAGGACGGAGTTGGGATGGAGATGCAGAGCCTGCAGCTTGTAATGGCGGAGGACAAAGAAGAAGAACTCAGAGAAGGGAGGCACCAGGCCAGCAACAATGGCACTTACGAAGAGCGGATAGAAGGTTCTCCTCTGACCCTCAGGGGTGGCGGAGCCGGCCTTGAACACCTTCGCCCCATCGATGCCTCGCGCCGTCGCTATCTGGCGCAACCGGGCAAGGCCCGCCTCCGACACGTTCAGCGGGTCCAGGGCAGACGAGTACCAAGCTACGGCCGGGGGCTGGCGAGGCGCCATGGCTTCCTGGGTCGCACGGTCAGAGCAGATCTAGAGATTTCGGAGGAAGGAAGGAGAAGCACAAGAAAGGGGATCTGAACAGCAACCGGGGAAAGCAAGAAGAAGGGCCTAGGCGGACGCCACTCCCTTATCAACTCGCGCGGTTGCTGGGGCGCCCACGTCCAGTCAATGGCCACGCGGCGCCCAAGGCCGCAGGCTGTTAAGGCCCGTGGCACTTCGCTCTTGCCCTTCCGCCTCCCTACACAGCCATGTCCGGGCGCGCCTTGGGCCCGGGGGCTACTGTGGGTGTTCTGGGAACGGGGGTCCCCAGACTTGCCTACCTGCGGCCTGCGGCGTGGCTCAAAGGGGGGCCCAGCACGTCCCATCTTCACCAACACAAACACAAGACCCTCGCGAGGGTCCAAGCCTCGCGGGGCGGACGTCACGGAGCTTCCTCAGGCACGGCCTCATCAGGCTGGCTCACGAGGAGGCGGAGAGATCAAGGCGGGGTACCTCGCGAGGTGCCTGTGACGCAAGCCATGACGACTCAGGGCGCCAGGCGGGTGCCAGCCCGCGCAGCATCCTCCTTTCCTCTTTGGTGCAAAGGGGGCAAGCGCAGCCGCGGAGTACCGATGCGTCAGGCAAAGGTTGCCATTTCGGTGCAACGAGACCAAGACCAGGAGGACTATGAGACAGAGGTCACCGTGGAGCCCAAGACGGTGTCATCACCAGAGCTTTGCACAGGCGAAGACTACTTTTGTCAGGATAGTTGATACTTGATGTCCCCCTTCAAATTAGCCCGCCATTGTTGGCTCCCTTCCCGCTCAATATTTGGGGAGAGGACCAGGGCCACTATAAATAGGACCGGCCACCCACGTAGCAAGGGGTTCGGTTCAATCTCCTCCGAGGGCTCGGCAAGTAGAGAGTTTGTAAGCAGAGAGAGAGAGAGAAAGGTGGATGAACTCCCCCCAGCAGTTCATCGCCCCAGCCAAGAACAGACCCTCGCGAGGCTGTTCTTCGTTGTACTGTTCATCATCATCAGCCCAAGAGGCAATCCACCACACCACACACTGGAGTAGGGTATTACACCACAACGGTGGCCCGAACCAGTATAAACCCTGTGTCTCTTGTGCTATTCTTCCCATAGCTTTGATCCTAGCGTGGCGGAGTGGTGCGGGCAGGTAGGAGGCGAAATCTCCGCGCGCACCCTAGTGTTCAAACCTCAAGGGTCTGCCAGAACCCGAAATCCGACAGCGCCCTGGCCAGCGGCGCCCGCGGTGCCATGTAGGCAGGCAGGCAACTGAGGTGGCACAGTGGTGGGTCTCCACGAAGATCTGCATGCCGCCACGCAGGTGCCTGCCCAGCTGGTTGGGCCGGCAGCTGCATGCGAACGGTGGTGGAGGTTTGACTGGTGTGGGCCTGATGGTGGCCCTACTAGTGTTCTTGGCAAGGGCCTTGCCGGGGCCCCGACAAGGGTCTTGCTGTGGCGCCTACTGTCATCCCCGGCAAGGCTCTTGCCGGGGGCCTTGTGGTCCTCCTTGGCTGGGATCCCGCCAAGGATCATCATCTTCTAAAGGGTGTATCTGATCTTGAATGCCTTCACAAAGATCTGCATGCCACCACGGGGATGTCTCCCGAATCCTTGCCCCATGGGGGCAGTGGACTCAAGGGTGACTCACTCCGTAGGTGTGGGGCGAGCTGCCATGGCAAGGGTCTTCCCGGGTTTGCTAAAACCGCCTCCCGGCAAGGATCTTGCCGGGGGGAGTCCGCTTCGTATCCTTTGCTCTTTGTGGGCTTGGTCTTGGCATTGTTCTTCTTCTCTCGAGCTTCGGCCTTACCTTGGCTCACCTCCCTTGCCTTGCTCGGTGTGGTGGTGCCCGTGGCTCAGACTACCCATGCACAGTTATAGGGGTACAAAAAGAGTACCCCTCTTTTTGTACACCGACAGCACTCTTGCATGAATGATTTGGGCATCAAGATGGACTCAAACAAGCATGTCACAATGGAATGAAATGAAGAGCACAATCAGGTGAACATTTTGATATATCATGCATGCAAAACGGAGCTACAGGTGAGAAGTTATGACATGATGAATAGAGACATAAAACATCACAGATATGGGACTTCGTGGAAAATTAGACCTCCAAAAAGTCAACACGGGATGAGATGGAGCGGGATCGAAGGATCCGGACGTGGGTGTGGCGTTTGGATCACGTCCCGGTGGATCTCATCCACCCAGACTGGATCTGGCTCTGGCGACATGGCGGCGCCGGCGACGAAGCTCCGGCAAGCGTCGGAGGAGGATAGCGACGCGCGGGTGACGAGGTGGCGGAGCCCTGCATGGGGCCACGGTCGGTGGAGACGGGCGGCGACCGGGTGGCACGGTGGTCCGGCGACCTAGGCGGCGGGGCAGGATGCCGGTGGGAAGCGGGGTGGCGGCGCAGGTGCGAGGCGGCGGCGACGTTCCTGCCGGCGGCGTAGGGGAGGCGCGGGCAGGCGATGGGCGGAACGGGCCACGGGTGCCGGAGGGAAAAATCCTAGAGGAGCGTCCTAGTTTGCCGGGAGTCGGCGGGCGGACGTGTCTGGCCCGATCCAGAACCGTCCGGTGGCGAGAGAAGGAAGAGGCTAGGGTTAGACTGCGCGAAAAATCCTGGAGGAGCATATATTTATAGGTAAAGGGAGCTAGGAGAGTCCAAATGAGGTGCGGTTTTCGGCCACACGATCATGATCGAACGTCCGAGAGGATGGAGGTGGTTTGGATGGGTTGTTGGGCCACTTTGGAGGGGTGTTGGGCTGCAATAGACACGAGGCCTTTACGGTTCCCCGGTTAACCGTTGGAGTATCAAACGGACTCCAAATGGCACGAAACATGACAGGCGGTCTACTGGTGGTGTACCAAGGCCGCTTGGCAAATCTCGGTCCATTCTGAGAGAGTTTAACACCCGCACACGAAAAGAGGCAAAAGGGGGCGCCGGAGGACATAGGAGTGTCGGATTGCGAAACAGACAACGGGGAAAATGCTCGGATGCATGAGACGAACACCGTAACACGTGTGCAAATGAGATGCACATGATGACATGATATGAAATGCATGACACGCAAACAAATGACAAGGCAACAACAGCGAATAACTGGAAGACACCTTGCGTAATGGTCTCGGGGCGTTACATAAACATTTGGAATGCACTAAAATGTTGGTATGAGTAGGTTACATGCATTATACAGCCAGCGAAAATATTTAATTGGACATAACATGGATTCATACTCTGTTTTCAATAACATTTGTATAGTAAAATGAGATAAGACTCTCTCTTTGTGTGGTGTGAATATTTTTATTTTTTTTGGTAAGGGAAGTGCGAATTCAGTTGGTACGTACAAGTACAATATTACATGTTAGGCTTGTCCCTAAAATTCAACTCGCACCTTGTTATATCCCGAGAATTCAGATATTGTGCTCCCAAAAATAGCGCCTTCACAACCCGCGCCTTGCTATCCCAAAATTACAACGCGCGTGAAAACTCCCTCCAGCTGCCAAATCCCGACACGCGAAATACCCCTTCTAACCCTGAACCGAAAGGGCCGCTAGTTCAAATCGGTGGGGGTACTTTTGTAACACACCCAACATTTTGGACACGCGTGTCCCTAAGTCATGGTCCCCCTCCCATCGCCTCCTTTTCGCCATTCGAAGTCCCAGGCCGCCATAACCTCTCCGCCCCAACCGCGAAACCCCACCCTCCTCCGTCCGCCATCTCATCGCTACCCAGCTGGAGCCTCTTTGCCGATAATGTCGTCCACCACTACAGCTCGACATCCCTCATCCACCTCCCGGGATGAGGATCTGTCGTCCATCTCGTCGTCCGACCGGTTCAGCCGCCCCATCCTCCAACTCCTAGGAGCTACTCCGACAATCGGCTCGTCTATCGCGGCTGCTTCATGCCCACAGCGTCGCCTTAACCCGCTCCACTGGAACCACAACATCCTCACCTCCTCCTCAGACAAAGCCGAGGCCTACTCGGCGCCACCAAAGAGGTTGTACACTCATTGCATCGCACCTTCTCCTTAACTAGACCTCCCAGCACCGACAGTGCTCCATCCCACACCCCCATGGAGCGGCTACCTCAAAGCCAGCGCCACAATCGACATCTCCACGGCGGCTCTCCCCCAGTGCGACGCCCCTTCGGCGGCGGCGTCCATACCAGCCGGACCTGCTCCTGCTGCTCAGGCTCTCGCTCGCTCGCGCTGCTGCTGCTCCGGCTCTCACTCGCTCTCTCTCCAGCTGCTGCTGCTCCGGCTCTCGCTCGCTCACGCTGCTGCTACTGCTACTCCAGTTCTCGCTAGCTTGTTCGCACTGCTGCCGCTACTCTTCCCCTCGCTCGTTCTGCCGCTCTGCTCTGATTTAGCTACACTTTAGTTGACTGAATCGACTTTTGGGTCAGTCGATTTTCATGGGGTGGGGGGGGGGGTGCTCACCGGAGTTAAGGTAGAACCATCGCAGCGAGGAGGGGGGCTCCCCGAAGAGATACCCCACTATCTATCTTAGGCTTCAGGGTGGGGGCGGTGGTCGCCGGTGATGGGGGGCGCGGTGGTGGGGCGGTGGCGTGGGGATCGTCGGAGAAAAAGCTCGACGATGGGGGGGCTAGAGGGCTGGCCAGGGCGGCGGCGGACCGGCGATGGGGAGTTGTTTTGGGGCGGCGGACCGGCGGTGGGGAGTTGTTTCAGGGCGGCAGCGGACCGACGATGGGGAGTTGTTTCGGGGCGGCGAGGTGGCGCGGGGGCCGGCGGTTCGGTCGGTGGTGGCTGGCGGATCAAGGGGGTGCAGGTTGAAGATGAACTGCATGCCCTCCCTAAACTACATATCAAGTGCCTCTCTGCTACCATTGCGTTCAGTTTTGATAGTAAGATTCAGATTCCATAGTAAATTTTAGTTTCAATAGTTCAGTTCAGAGTCAAAAGTTTTTACCTCATCTATTATAGTCAGGTGGTTTTTGGTGATGTAAATTTTACGTCTATTTTGCATCATCTATTGGAGATGCTATTAGAATCCCACTTGAGCTTAACGATGTGTATCTTGTGCTGCTTCAGCCTTAACATCTTATGGCTCACCGGAGCTACTCCAACGACATAACGATCCATCACAACAGAGCAGTGCCCTGGACACTGTCTACAAATTCCTCAGATCTTCCTCCACACCTCCGACAGCCACCTCTACCTCAACTTCTTCAGCGGCCAACCCAATGATGCTGAGGTCAACACGGCTACGGCAAAGAGGTTGTACACTTGTTGCATCACTTATGACTCTACATTCATGTCAATCCATTAGGGCTATTTTTGTTCAACGGAAAAACATAGCAATAGGAAATTTCCTATGGAACTCTACTATTCAATTATTCATGTTTTTTGTTGAAAGGAGTGTAGCAAAACATCCACCTAGACCTACTTTTCAAAATCCTATACATCAAAACAAGACCAAGTGCATTAGTGGCAGAATAACATTCTAACTATACACGCTTTCTGTAACATCCCAAATTTCCAATTTGGAATGTTATGCATTAGATCATCATTGCATATCATATTTTATTGCATTTTGGTTTGATCCTAGAAATTCTACGCAACTCAAGGACCCACGGAGAGAATTGGGGATTTCCTTATTTTCATATTTGAGTTTTCTCAAATCTTGAAAAGAGGATCGTTCGATTTTAATTATTTTCTCTTCGAATATTTCTTTTATGAAAAATAAAAGAGAGGGGATAAAATGACTTCCCCAAAATAAATAAATATTGGAAATTTAATATTAAAATCAAATAAGATTTTATTCGGAGTTTTTATTGCTATTTTATTTAAATTAGGAAAAATGTGCATTTTCAAGATTGCATTAGAGGCCCAAATAAATGTTCAGCTTGTCCGGCAGATTTTTAGAGGACGGGGAAAATTTATTTCGGGATTTTTGGAGTCCTTTTAGTATTCTTTTTCTTTGTTTTTATGCGCGTCAGAATTCAAAAAACAAAAAAGTTAACCGACCTAGCCGAGCCGTACCCGACTAGGACTCGCCCGGCCTGGGGCTTTAAAGGCGCGCGCCTGAGCCCCGCAGCCCACCAGCGCCGCCCCGCCAAAACCCTAGCAGAGCCGCGCCACCGCCGCCTCGTAGCCGCCGCCGCCGCCCCGCCTCAAGCCGCGCGCCCGCCGGACCCGCGGTAGCCGCCACCGGTCGGTTTTTTTATAAACCCTAGTTTCGGTTTTTTTATTTTAATTGGTTTAGATCGGTTTTTTCGGTTGGGTTAAATAGCGGACGTTCGTCTGTATGTTCGTTTTAACGAACGGTTTCGCCCGTTAGTCATAGACAGCGAACATTCGTTCGTTAGCCTATTCGTCAGTTTTTCTTTTTCTTGGGTTTTTTAGACGGTTATTTTCGATCGCGATTTCTGATCCGATTTTTGTTTTAGTTTATCTTTTTGCCCGTTAGTCGGAATCAGGTGATTCAAGCGCCTAGATCTTCGTCTTGAAGCCCTCTTTCTGTTTAACCAAGTTGAACAAGATTTTGAAATAGTAAAATTTGACTTTAGTTCAGATTAGTAATTGGATCTTGTTCTTTCGCAGTTTGAGTTTTGTTGCTTCGTTCGATTTGATTCTTTTTGCAAACCGGAGTTCTTATGTTGAACTTTCTGGTTAGATCTTCTTATTTGAGTTTTACCCGTGCTTCTAGTTGAGTGCGTATTGTATGCTTGTTTGTTTGCGATAGAGTACCCGGAGTGTGAAGCGTGCTACTATGAGTCTCTAGGTTTTGCGGATCATCAGCAAGGCAAATAACACTTTGATCATACCTCTTTACTACCCAGTTTTATTGCATTAGACCAGTCCTCAAACAATT
The DNA here is from genome assembly GCF_018294505.1 of Triticum aestivum. Taxonomy (NCBI): domain Eukaryota; kingdom Viridiplantae; phylum Streptophyta; class Magnoliopsida; order Poales; family Poaceae; genus Triticum; species Triticum aestivum. The sequence goes on along the minus strand of NC_057797.1, from coordinate 264,821,583 downwards.
GCATGGTTAGGATCTAATTTAAATTGTGGGTTTTGGGAAGTAGATGAGGAAGTACCTACTCACCTGTTTATTATCAAACCTATCAGAGTTACTTCTACATTGCTTATATTTGCTATGCTATGCTCGTAGACGTGGATTGGGTTTGAGAGTATCCATGACAGTGGTGAGTTTGTTAATTAATGGTTCAACTTAGGGTGGCAACTTAAATACACATCTGGTTGGATTGCTTGTGGGCACCTGGAGAACCCAGTGTTGTCCTAGGATATCCCGGAGGACCCGTGTGATCATCCTATGGCCCGCCACCTAGACTCAAAGGGATCATAAGATTATTCATGCTAGAAACTTCTGTGTGCAGCCACAAGCTATTATGGGCTCTAGCATAGTTGAGTAAGTTGTGAGAAGCTCTTGAAGAGGTAGACTAGTAGATGTAGTGGGTTGTAGGTGGTATAGTCTACCCAGAGTAGAGAGTTAATGTTTCAGAAAGACTGTGTCTCGAATCGCTGACCATGGATGTATTCGAGTCTTGTGGGGAAAAGTGCACAAACCTCTGCAGAGTGTATAAACTAATCATGGTTAGCCGTGTCCCCGGTTATGGACATCTTGATATCTAGTTCTTGGATTATCATGTGGATCTCATCACTCTTAATTTAAATTGATTGGGTTAATGATGATGTTTAAATGGGATTGAGTTGGAGGAACCATCTCAATGTTTAACAACTACCATGATAGTTAAATAAAATTTATTCCTTTGTTGTAGGAAAAAATTGGCTTTTCGGAAAACATGTTAACCATACAGCCTCCACCAGCCATATATGCATGTAGTGATAGCCATTATTCTATTCATTTTTCTCTTGTGTTACATCGCCAGCATATTCCATGTGCTGACCCGTTTTGGGCTGCAACGTATCATGTTGCAGACTTTTCACATGACGAGTAAGGAGCCATAGGTCGTTGTCTTTCGCTCAGTGATGTCGTTGGAGTTGATGGAGTCACGTTATTTTCAAAGCCTTCCACTGTTATCGATTTAGATGGCCTTAATCCATATTTATTGTTTTATGTTCTCTTTTGAGACATTCGATGTAATAAGTGTGTGATTGCTGCTCTATTATAAATCGTCAAGTACTGTTCGTGTCAGCATTACCGATCCAAGGATGACATTGATGCACAGAGATCAGACTGTTTGAGGTCTGGTCGCTACAAGATGGTATCAGAGCAGATGCTGACTTTAGGACACGATCACTGAGCTAAAAACCCTAGATCACTACTCTCTTCGCATTTCTGACACCTCTCCATTTTATACTCTTTAGGATGACGGATACAAGGAACAAGTTTGCACAACCGGATGAAGACACCCCCTTTTGGACGACACTTGAAGAAAGTCACTAGGTACCTGAACATCGGAATACCAAGCTTCACCGGGACCTACAACGCCACTTTACCAGAAGAGGAGCGCTGGATGATCCAAGTTCAAGTTCCAGGAAGGACGTTCGCGCCAATCACCGAGCTAATAGAGTTTTCCTTTGATGCACCCACCTGGGTCTAGGCAAGAGCATGGCCGCCCACATCACCATGGGACGCATTGGAGAATTTTACCATAAGGATCTCAAGGTTACTATTTACCAGATTTGTGGGTGCCGAGATGAACAATGGGAGATGATCAGCACCAGGAAGGATAGAACTATTGTCGCTTTCATCCAGGAGTTAAACCAGCACATTCATCGCGAGGAGAATCATGTGTGTGCGCAGGCATGATAGATCTAAAGAAGGCAATGACCAGGATCACGGAGCTGGAGGAAGAACTCAAGTCTACACGAGATGGATACAAGGAGGAAATGATGATACTCGTAGAGAAGAATGACAACCTGACAAGAAAGCTGGGAGTACTCATGGGAGATCCCCGCGCCAGGAGGAGAAGATGACGATTCCACTTGCCCAGAGAACTACATCATCATCGACAACACCGACTCAGACACTGACGATAGAGATGATGACTTTGTTGATGAAGCTGGAGCAGATATTATGGAGTCTTCTACCGATCAATTTTTCTAGTCGACCACCATAACAGTAGTAGTATTCCCCATGTATATAGTATAGTCCGATCACTTTTGTAATGATAGTTAGACCGATTGTATGCCCTTGTTTGAATTGATTGAAGTGATATGATTGTGTTTGTCTCATGTGCATATGGGTAGTGTTTTTCCCCTAGACCCCATTCTACTTTGTTTTCTCATCTTTTCTAAACCCATCAGATGCCTCCGAGACGCGACAATGGATTTGCTTTCCCACTAGAGCTCACCCAGTTGATCCAGCAGCAGAATGCTTTGATGTAGATACTAGTCCAGAATAAGAATAAGGAGAACAACAACAATAACAACAACCCACAACCACCACCACCTGTTGATCACTTAGCCCGATTTCTGAGGCTGAATCCGCCGGTGTTCTCCAGTAGCACCGAGCCGATAGTTGCAGATGATTGGCTCCGCAAGGTTGGAAGGGAGTTGACCACTACAGGATGCACAGATGCAGAAATAGTGCGTTTTGCCTCACATCAGCTTGATGGACCCGTAGCAACATGGTGGGAGAATTACACTGTCACCTATCCCATCGACACTATTATGTGGGACCAGTTTCAGCAGGCCTTTCGCACAGCCCATGTATCAGCAGGAGCTATGGCCATGAAGAAGCGTGACTTTCGCAACTTACGCCAAGGAGGACGCACCGTTGGCCAGTATGTGGATGACTTTAGCAAGCTAGCATGTTATGCCCCAAATGACGTTGCTACGGATGCAGCTAAACAGGAGAAGTTTCTGGAAGGACTGAATGATGAGCTGAGCATGCAGTTGATGGTAGCAACTTTTAATAACTACCAACAGTTGGTAGACAGAGCTCTCATAATTGAAGGGAAGTAGCAGCAGATTGACAACCGTAAGAGGAAGTATGGACACAGGAAGTATAATTCTGGAGCTCAGCAGAGACCCTGTTTTACCCCAAACTCGGGAGGACCACTTCAACATAACCATGGAGGTCACAACCACAATGGAGGGATTGCGCACAACAATAGTGGCCCCAGGAATGCAAATGGTAATGGAGGAAGCAACGGCCAGAACCGTAACAACCCCGCAAGGCCCGCCAAGAGGGATCTAAGTCACATTACTTGTTACAAGTGCGGGAAGAATGGACATTATGCCACAGAATATTTTGAAGCAAACAATGGAAATGGCAATGGAAGCTCTAGGAAGAAGCCCAACCCTTTCAATAGGGGACAAGTGAACCACGTTAGGGTGGAGGGGATTGAAGCGCAACCCGATGCAGTAATAGGTAAGTTTTTGGTTAAGTAATTTACTGCAATCGTTCTTTTTGATACTGGTGCATCACATTCATACATATCAAGGGGATTTGTGGATAAGTTTAAACTGCCAACCCAAACCCTTAGGACACCCATGTTAGTAAGCTCACCAGGAGTAGAGTATATGGCTAGCCTTTGGTGTGATCGGTTACCATTAAGGATTGGTAACTACCTGTTTCCCTCAGACCTAATAGTATTGGAGTCACAAGGACTGGATGTGATATTAGGCATGGATTGGTTATCGAAGTATGAAGGGAACATTGACTGCGCCAGTAAGTCGATTTTGCTTACCACCCCAGAAGGAAGAAGGATCAAGTATGTATCTCGGCATGTGCCGAATAGGACTCAAGTGAATTCCTTATCAGGAGTTGTACAAGAGGAAGTACTAGTGGTGAAGGATTTCACAGATATATTTCCAGAAGAGTTTCCAGGCATGCCACCGGATAGGGACGTTGAGTTTTTGATCGAACTTTTGCTGGGCACAGGGCCAATATCTAAGAGACCGTACAGGATGCCTGCAAAGGATTTACAGGAAATTAAGAAGCAGATTAAGGAGTTACTGGATAAAGGATATATTCGCCCAAGCTCGTCACCTTGGGGATCACCAGTGCTTCTAGTGGAGAAGAACGATGGATCACTGAGGATGGTTGTTGACTATCGTGGATTGAATGAGGTGACGACCAAGAACAAGTACCCACTGCCGATGATCAATGATTTGTTTGACCAGCTACAAGGAGCTAAGGTGTTTTCCAAGATCAATCTGCAATCAGGGTACCACCAGCTGAAGATTCGAGAGCAGGATATACCCAAGACAACTTTTACCACAAGCTACGGGCTATATGAGTATACCGTTATGACATTTGGTCTGACTAACGCACCTTCCTATTTCATGAACATGATGAACAAGGTGTTTATGGATTTTTTGGATAAGTTCATCGTGGTGTTCATTGATGATATTCTAGTCTACTCGAAGAATGAAGAGGAGCATAAGGAGCATTTATATTTGGTACTTGGTAAACTCAGAGAGCATCAGCTATATGCCAATTTCAGCAAGTGTGAGTTTTGGTTGAAGGAAGTTGTATTCCTCGGACATGTTATATCCGGAGAAGGAATAGCCGTAGACCCTACCAAGGTCATCACTGTGACAAATTGGGAAGCACCCACGTCAGTTGGAGAGATCCAGAGTTTTCTTGGACTCGCAGGATACTACCGGAGGTTCATCGAGAATTTCTCGAACATTGCAAAGCCCATGACGGAGTTGTTGAAGAAGGACACCAAGTTCAAATGGACTGAGGAATGTGAGGCCAGTTTCCAGGAGTTGAAGAAACGCTTGGTTACAACTCCAGTGTTGATTCTTCTAGATCAACGCAAGGATTACCAGGTTTATTGCGACGCTTCTCGTCGAGGACTTGGAGCAGTGCTTATGTAGGAAGGAAGAGTTGTTTCATATGCCTCACGATAGCTCAAATCCCATGAGTTGAATTATGCTACCCATGATTTGGAGTTAGCAGCCGTAGTGCATGCGTTGAAGACATGGAGACATTTTCTCATCGGAAACCGTTGTGAGGTGGACACGGATCACAAGAGTTTGAAGTATATCTTCACACAGAAGGAGTTGAATCTCAGATAAAGGAGATTGTTGGAGCTCATTAAGGATTATGATATGACATTGCATTATCATCCCGGAAAGGCTAACGTAGTAGCCGAAGTGTTGAGCCGCAAGATCCATGTAAATACACACATGACCGGAGAGTTACTCAAGTAGTTAGCGGAGGATCTTCGAGACCTATGTTTGGAAATAGTTCCGGGAGGTTATGTAGCAGCATTGGAGATTCAGTCTACCTTGATGGATAAGATAAGGGAAGCCCAGAAGACGGACAAGGAGATTGCTGAGATAAAGGAAAGAATGAGCAAAGGAAAAGCTAAGGGATTTCGTGAGGATGAGCACGACACCCTATGGTTTGAGGATCGCGTTTATGTGCCTAATGATCCGGAGATCAAGAAGTTGATTCTACAAGAGGCCCATGATTCGCCATATTCGATTCACCCAGGAAATACCAAGATGTATCTAGATTTGAAGGATAGATTCTGGTGGACCGGAATGAAGAAGGATATTGCGGAGTATGTAGGAGTTTGTGATGTATGTCAAAGAGTGAAGGCAGAACATCAGAAGCCAGCTGGATTGCTACAGCCATTGCCGATACCCGAATGGAAGTGGGATAAACTAGGCATGGACTTTATCATGGGATTACCCAGGACTCGTTTAGGCTATGACTCGATATGGGTTGTAGTCGATCATTTGACGAAGGTAGCTCATTTGATCCCAGTGAAGACCACTTACACCAGTGCTAAGTTGGCCAAGATATACATGACCAGGATTGTATGTCTGCATGGAGTTCCGAGGACCATTGTGTCAGATAGAGGAACCCAGTTTACCTCAAAGTTTTTGGAATTAGTTGCATGGGACTTTGGGAACCAGGCTAGAGTTCAGTACAGCCTTTCACCCATAGACAGATGGCCAGACTGAGAGAGTCAATCAGATTTTGGAGGACATGTTGAGAGCTTGTGCACTAGACTATGGATCTAGTTGGGACGACAATTTGCCTTACGCAAAGTTCTATTACAATAACGGCTATCAAGCTAGTTTGAAGATGGCCCCTTTCGAAGCATTGTACAGAAGGAGGTGCAGGACACCATTGTTATGGGATGAAGTTGGAGACTATCAGTTATTTGGATCAGATTTGATTAAAGAGTCTGAAGAGAAGGTTAAGCTGATTCGCGATAGACTCAAGGTAGCCCAGTCCAGGCAGAAGAGTTATGCGGATTCTAAATGCAAAGAGGCAGTTTACGAAGTTGGAGACAGGGTGTATCTTCGTGTATCACTACTCCGAGGAGTGAAGCGCTTTGGAGTTAAGGGAAAGTTAGCACCACGTTTTGTGGGACCATACCGTGTTTTGGAACATATGGGAGAAGTTTCTTACAAGTTGGAATTGCCCGAAGGATTGTCAGGAGTTCACGATGGGTTCCATGTTTCTCAGTTGAAGAAGTGCCACACAGAGATGGCTGATATTCCTCTGAGGAGAAACCAGTCAAGATTCTTGATTTTGCTAGCCGAGTCACATGCAGAAAGGTTATCAAGTTCTGTAAGGTTCAATGGAGCCACCATACTAAGGATGAAGCCACCTGGGAATGAGAGGAAGACCTATAGAAGGATCACCCTCACCTATTTTCTAGCCAACCCAAATCTCGAGGGCGAGATTCATCTTAAGGGGGGTAGGTTTGTAACATCCCAAATTTCCAATTTGGAATGTTATGCATTAGATCATCATTGCATATCATATTTTATTGCATTTTGGTTTCATCCTAGAAATTCTACACAACTCAAGGACCCACGGAGAGAGTTGGGGATTTCGTTATTTTCATATTTGAGTTTTCTCAAATCTTCAAAAGAGGATCGTTTGATTTTAATTATTTTCTCTTCGAATATTTCTTTTATGAAAAATAAAAGAGAGGGGATAAAATGACTTCCCCAAAGTAAAGAAATATTGGAGATTTAATATTAAAATCAAATAAGATTTTATTTGGAGTTTTTATTTCTATTTTATTTGAATTAGGAAAAAGTTGCGTTTTCAAAATTGCATTAGAGGCCAAAATAAATGTTCACCTTGTCAAGTGGACTTTTAGAGGACGGGGAAAATTTATTTCGGCATTTTTGGAGTCCATTTAGTATTCTTTTTCTTTGTTTTTCTGCGTGTCAGAATTCAAAAAACAAAAAAGTTAACCAACCTAGCCGGGCCGTACCCGACTAGGACTCGCCCGACCTGGAGCTTTAAAGCCCGCGCGCCCGAGCCCCACAGGCCACCAACGCGGCCCCGCCGAAACCCTAACAGAGCCGCGCCGCTGCCTCCGCTCGCCGTTGCTCGCTGCTTCCGCCGCGCCACCTTGCGTCGCCGCCGCCCCGCCTCGCCTCGCCGCCCCGCCGCAATCCGCGCCGCCGCCGGAGTCGCCGGACCCTGCCGAACCTGAGGTAGCTGCCGCCGGTTTATCTTTAGAAACCGACCGGTTTTTTTATAAACCCTAGTTTCAGTTTTTTTAATTTTAATCGGTTTAGATCGGGTTTTTTCGGTTCGGTTAAATAGCGGACGTTATGAACGGCTTTCGCCCGTTAGTCACGCACAATGAACGTTCGTTCGTTAGCCTGTTTGTCAGTTTTTCTTTTTCTCGGGTTTTTTCGCGGTTATTTTCAATCGCGATTTGTGATCCGATTTTCGTTTTAGTTTATCTTTTCGTTCGCTAGTCAGAATCAGGCGATTCAAGCGCCTAGATCTTCGTCTCGAAGCCCTCTTTCTGTTTAACCAACTTGAACAAGATTTTGAAACAATAAAATTTGACTTTAGTTCAGATTAGTAATCGGATCTTGTTTCTTTTGCGGTTTGAGTTTTGTTGCTTCGTTCGATTTGATTCTTTTTGCAAACCGGAGTTCTTAAGTTGAACTTTCTGGTTAGATCTTCTTATTTGTGTTTTACCCGTTCTTCTAGTTGAGTGCTTATTGTATGCTTGTTTGTTTGCGATAGAGTACCTAGAGTGCGAAGCGTCCTACTACGAGTCTCTAGGTTTTGCGGATCATCAGCAAGGCAAGTAAGACTTTGATCATACCTCTTTACTACCCACTTTTATTGCATTAGATCAGTCCTCAAACAATTGCATGGTTAGGATCTAATTTAAATTGTGGGTTTTGGGAAGTAGATGAGGTAGTACCTACTCACCTGTTTATTATCAAACCTATCAGAGTTACTTCTACGTTGCTTATATTTGCTATGCTATGCTCGTAGACGTGGAGTGGGTTTGAGAGTATCCATGACAGTGGTGAGTTTGTTAATCAATGGTTCAACTTAAGGTGGCAACTTAAATAGACATCTGGGTGGATTGCTTGTGGGCACCTGGAGAACCCAGTATTGTCCTAGGATATCCCGGAGGATCCGTGTGATCATCCTACGGCCCGCCATCCAGACTCAAAGGGATCATAAGATTATTCATGCTAGAAACTTCCGTGTGCAGCCACAAGCTATTATGGGCTCTATCATAGTTGAGTAAGTTGAATGAAGCTCTTGAAGAAGTAGACTAGCAGATGTAGTGGGTTGTAGGTGGTATAGTCTACCCAGAGTAGAGAGTTAATGTTTCAGAAAAACTGTGTCTCGAATCTCCGACCGTGGATGTATTCGAGTCTTGTGGGGAAAAGTGCACAAACCTCAGCAGAGTGTATAAAATAATCATGGTTAGCCATGCCCCCGGTTATGGACATCTTAAGTATCTAGTTCTTTGGTTATCATGTGGATCTCATCACTCTTAATTTAAATTGATTGAGTTAATGAGGATGATTAAATGGGATTGAGTTGTAGGAACCTTCTCAATGTTTAACAACTACCATGATAGTTAAATAAAATTTATTCCTTTGTTGTAGGGAAAATTTTTCTTTTCGCAAAACATGTTAACCATCCAGCCTCCGCTAGCCATATATGCATGTAGTGATAGCCATTATTCTGTTCATTTTTCTCTTGTGTTACATTTCCAGCATATTCCATGTGCTGACCTGTTTCGGGCTGCAACGTATCATGTTGCAGACTTTTCAGACAACGAGTAAGGAGTCATAGGTCGTTGTCTTTCACTCAGTGATGCTGTTGGAGTTGATGGACTCACGTTATTTTCAAAGCCTTCCACTGTTATCGATTTAGATGGCCTTAAGCCATATTTATTGTTTTATGTTCTCTTTTGAGACATTCGATGTAATAAGTGTGTGATTGCTACTCCGTTATAAATCCTCAAGTACTGTGCATGTAAGCATTACCGATCCAGGGATGACATTGATGCACAGAGATCGGGTTGTTTGAGGTCTGGTCGCTACACTTTCATATGGTTTCACTTTATTTTGGCCATGTTTCTTTTCATTCCTCTGCTCTTCCAATTCCTGTGAACCAAACACCCAAGTTGACAGAAATCATGTGTTTACAAATGCTCTGTTTTCCATGTGCGTTCCTATCCTATTCTGGTGTTTTTCCTATCCCTGCATTTTTAGAATCATGCAAGCCAAATGAGCCCTTACAGAATTACTTCAGTTAGAAGTAGGTGTCGAAGGAAACTTTGTGTGGTTTGTCTTGCTCCTGCCGCGACGTTGTCTGCCTCACCTAAGCTGCTACATCGACAGAAGCATCCACCAAACCAGACATCATGACTCCTGGCCGTCTTTCTCCGCCTCAGATCTCCTTCCCTGCCACCGACACCCACCGCAACGGCATCACCATCATCGACTCAGCAGACGAACTTGAGGAGTACACGGGTCCACAAGAGAGGTCGCACTCTTTTGTTTATGCTTATGTTATGCATTGCTTAAAATTACCTGCTACTTTATCATCCTGTTCACCTCTTAGACTCCAAGTCAGGTCCAAAGTAATGTTCAAACTTGAGTACTAAATTAGTTGTGGGGCACATATCGAGGCAGCAATGAATAGTATCTCTGTTTAATATCTGGTTCACCTAGGGTATGCCTATGTTGTTCATCTTGGGTGCGAAACAAATAGTAAAGCAATCATCATTTGTCTTTTTATTAAATTAAAGCAATCATCAGCCTACTATCATTATTTTTGGATCCATCCACTGGTTGTTACCATCACTCTTGATTTCTGCATGCTCTCCTTACATAATCTCACCATATTGTTTCGTATGCATGCCAGATATTGTACACAGTCATGCTGAACATGTAGAGAAAAAGAGAAGAGTTTTGTGCAGCAATACAATGTCATGCAGACATCGCTCCATGTTGGGTTCAATGGCAAACCCCCCCTCTCCAGATTGTAATACAGAGGAAGATATCTGTTCTGAGGTGGATTCAAATGCAGCTGACCACTCCTATTTACCCCCAAGGTGTTTGCTCTACCTTGGCATGATGGTGTTAGTCATATCATGCATATGTTGCCTTGCAGTGCCTACTTTTGACATCATATATGTCATCTGCTTAATTTAGACATGTTCTGTAATGCCACCTATTTAGGTTCTATATCATATATGGGAATTATGCAGTCTCATGTCTTTTAGCCAGCCATAATATATGTGAAATGTGCAATGCCATCCTGTTTAACTAGGCATCATATATTTGAATGATATCTTGCCCATCATTTTCTTCATTACATTTCCATTTGTCAACAATGTTTGTACATTAAACTACTCTTCCCGTGAATCAGCCATTTGGGTGGGAGATGGAAAAGTCTGGAGGTGAAACAAGGCCTTCAGAGCAGACAGTGCTACCTGTCGAAGAAGATCTCTTGTTGGGTCCCGATAGCTCCTCGAAGATGGATTCAGAGACAGATGACCAGTCCTATTCCCTCACCGAGGTGTATGCTCTAACTTGGCACGATTATACTACTCATATCATGCATATGGTGTCTTGCATTGCATAGTTTAGACATCATATACACAATATTCAACACCATGTTATTAGTTCAGACATCATATCGAATGCCCTCTGTTTAGCTTATAAATCACATACGTGAATTAAATCATGCAATCCTGATTACTTAGATAACATGTATGTTGATTATGTCATGTGATCCTGTTTAGTTATTCATCATATCTTTGAATTATGCTATGCTATGTTATCTAGTTTAGATAGACATCATATATGTGAAATTATGTTATGCTATCCATTTTAGTTAAACAATATACATGCCAACTATTTCATGCCCTCTTTTTTTCCACACTATCTATTGCATTTGTCTCTCATACAATGTCTGTACATTCAACTATCTTTCCTGTTTATCAGCCATTTGAATTGGAGCGGGTGATGCCAGTATCTAGCGGAGTAAAAACACGGTCTTCAAATAAAATAGCGCTACCTCTTGGTAGAGATAGCACCCCGGTTGTACATGCATGAGAACCAGCCCTACCACACATAACCTAGACTCTCGCAGATTGTACCCCTACTGCGATGGTCAGAGAACCAGCTTCATCCAATCTAACCCCAACCCCAGCATATAGTAACCCAGTTCTTGTTGACACAACACCATCTCCACCACAGAGCTCCCAAACAAGAGCAGTTCGTAAGGTAGCTCCAGTGCCCAAAGGGTCAGTACTACCATGGAGAACCCCACTCCACCAGTTAGTACGCCTATTCCCGTGGAGGAAGCATAACCAGCCAATCATAGTTTAGCATCTATTGCATTTGATGTTGTTAAATCCTATGTGCGTATCTTCCCATCTTGGAAATTTTATACTGAAGATGAAGGAAAATGCCAGTTGCAGGTATTTGTCCAGGAGTTATGTGTAAGTAATGTTATTCATGGCAATTACTTTGCTTTGTCCCATACATTCTACCTCCATGATGGTTATAACACATCAAATTTTCCCATTTTTCTCTATAGAGAAGGACCGTTTTGGAAATGTAGGATGAGGTAACTTGTGCTAATACCTCTGCTATCTTCAAGAATGCTTGGTGGCAGTATTGGAATTACCCGAACAAAACATACTTTACTGACAAAGAAACTCATCAAATTCCCTTATGTTCTCCTGAGACACATTTACTAGACGATGACTGGGAACGCCTTGTTCTGTACTAGTCCCGAACCAAGAATGTGGTAAGGTTTATGAGCTCATTTTTGAAGTACTATATTCTTGTGTCTTACTATACTCTGTTCATGTAGACAATTGCTTAAACCTGAAGAACAACTGTTCTAATTTAAGATTCCATTATTATCGTGCATACTGCTTTGCCCTTCTATCACTGTATTTACTCATATAAACTTATTTTTAAGTTGAAGGATCCGATCGAAACTCTAATGGCATAGCATGTATGTTCACGCATGTTTCTTTAACATGTTTGCTCTTATCAATAGCTCTGTTGATTTCAATTTCAATTGTGAATACAGTTGACTTCTCATATCACACACATTACTAGCATCACAACAGAGCCAATAGTGTTGTTGTACATGTAGACCCGTCGTACCCATCTGAAATATTGTTGTGTCGTGTAGTTTCCCACGCTTTGTATTCTTTCACTACTGCTTTTGTCTTGAACTGAAGTGATTTGAACCGTGTCTCTATTTTGATTTGGCAAGATAATGCAGTGACCATAGGACATAGACATATGTTTGTTTGATGCTTTTATTATGTACTAGTACTTGGCAATAGAAGACTTGGTAGTTTAATCCTGTCCACCTTACTAATGAACTAGTTCACCGAAATGGGTTTCATATACTACTACATGCTAAACCTGTTATGTGTCTGCTTGTTTCTTCTTTTAGAATGCCGACAGAATATTGGGGAAGAGTGCCTTATTAAGCAATGGTAAAGGAAGTAATGCAGATAAGGTTCAGGATAGTGAGATATCCTTGTTGGTCTCGAACAAAGCTAATAAAACAACTAAGGAAGACTATCTTGAAGACAGTGAGACAACCCTAAAGTCCTGTCTTGGTTTAGTGTCCAAGTTACTGGCCACTACCACTTGCACAAGCTATTCAAACTCACTGTCTGAATCAGTTTGGTTTCTTGAGTCTCAACTACAAGCTAAAAGACATCGATCAACTATGATGTGACAAGAAGCAGAAGGACTGCGGAAGTCCCTGGAGCATTCAGATGCAGACTTTCTAGTGCAACAGCAAGTGTTGCAGGATTTTACTGCCAAACAGACAAAGCTAATAAGCTTGCTAAACTTATTGCCAGCATGGTGGATACCCAGGATAATGTTTCTTGAGCTCTTCTGAAGTTGTTTCAATTATGCTCTTGTTTTGTTGTCGCGTTTATTTGCACTGGTGGCCAATTTTGACGGCCAGTGTATGTAATATGCTGCTTTGTTCCCTATATTTGCATTGGTGGCGCACTTTGATGCCTAGTGGATGTAATATGTGTAATAGTTGTAATAGGCTAGCGTTAGTTGCTTGCTTATTTATTTCCTTATTGTCTTGTTTAGTTGTTTGCTTGTAGTCACTACAGTTCTTTTTCCGCGTTTTTCTAGTGGCCACAATAACTAGGCTACAATAATCATGGCAACACACGCACTGTTGTAACCATGGGCCTCCTGCGGGCCGTAGTATCATCGGGCCTTCTACGGGCCGTAGGAACCATGGGCCTTCTATGGGTCATAGGGTCCACGGGCCTTCTACGGGTCGTAGGATTCATGGGCCTCCTGCGGGCCGTAGGATCCATGGGCCTTCTACGGGCCTTATGATCCATGGGCCTTCTATGGGCCGTAGGGTCCATTGGCTACTACGGGCCGTAGGATCCATGGGCCTTCTACGAGGCGTATAATCATTTGCCAAACATGGGTTGTACTATTTGGGGACCATAACGGGCCGTTAATAGGTAGTATTTGATAACGCTATGAAAACAGCCCAACGGGTTAACGGGCCACAAATGGGCCCAATGTAACCGCAAGCTGAATTTGGCCCACGAACGGAACAGGCTAGTAACGGACCGTAACTAACCGAATTCTAGAAATGAGCCCAAGAATAAATGGGCCCTTAGAAGGCCGAAAGTTAACATGGGCTGGAAACGGCTAACGAAATAATGGGCTGTTAATGGGTATAAAGTGATACACTATTCATTATGGGCCAGTTTCATCTCAGGCCTTTATTGGGCTCAGAGTTATGAAGGGCCTCATATGGGCCGAAAGACATCATGGGCCATACATGGGCCGAAAGTAATAACGGGCTGGAATCATGTTGGACGGCCCAGATGAAGCTACTGGGCTTAATTCCGATAGGCCGTAATGGGCTGGGAGTTCGTGGGCTGTAAATGGGCGATATACGAACAGGCTGTTAACAGGCTTTCCCTGGGCCAGTCCGTTACCTTTTGACCAAGTCAAACGGGCCGACCTTTTCACTGAAATGGGCCTCTTTTGGGCCGTGCCACGTGTCGACATATCATAGGCGCCTCCTGTCCAATGAGTGGATGACATCTGTCCCATCGATGAGCCAACATGTGTTTCCTCTAGCCAATGAAAATTTTACACATGGAAAATCCCCATTGGTCCGGGCTATTAACGGGTTATCGGATCCAAAACCGCACCCGATAGCTTAACGACGACTTGTTACGGTGGATGCCACGTGTTGTTCACCCTTGACGAAATGTCTCCTTCCATCCATACGTCTATCTCGATATCTCTCGCGGTATCTTCTATCGCGCACACACCTTGTCACTCGATCTCCCACCCATGTAGTCCCATCACGATCCCCAGGGGATCTCTATGTCACAAACATACACTCTCTCCTCCCCATGCATGTCTGCATTTTCTCCACATGTCTCTCTCGACCTCTCTCCCTTGTTTGTCAGACCTCTCTTGGCCACGTGCTAGGGGTCTTTCTCTATCGTTTGCAAACAACCACACACTATCTCCTCACCTCGCTTCTACTGTCGAAGATGCATGTGTGATATGTTTACATAAAACACACATGCTTTTTCTCTACTTTATCGTGTGTTGTCCATGTCTCTTTCACACATGCAAACAAACTTTTTCGAGTCACTCTTTCTATTTCACACACACACACACACTCCCTCTCTAGTTAGGTACTCTCTCACGTCCATAAGCATATGGATGTTTTGAAAAGTGAAACCTCAGAAAAATTTGACTAGGTATATGTGGAGAAAAACATTTACATCTAGAACGATCATCAGATTAATCACAACATGTACTTACTTCATACTATCATTTATCTTTGGTATTGTAGATATAAGTAATTTCTTTATAAACTTGGTAAAAGTTTCAAAAGTTTGTCTTTAAAAAAAATATAGGCACTACATTATCGAACGGAGGGAGTAGCTCTTTCTCTCTCTCTCTACTATATCTCATGGGTCTCCCCTCTCACTCGAATTCTCTATACCGATGGATTATACGGTCACTGTTTCAGCGTATA
Organism: Triticum aestivum; assembly: GCF_018294505.1. NCBI lineage: Eukaryota > Viridiplantae > Streptophyta > Magnoliopsida > Poales > Poaceae > Triticum > Triticum aestivum. Next base: position 264,806,340 of record NC_057797.1, on the reverse strand, counting down.
ACTCCGTATATTTTTTAGTTGACCGGCGAACCAGTCCACATGCTTCCTTGTCAGCTCATGTTCTCTATCTTCATGTGCTGGCGCATGTGGCAGTGGGTGAAAATAAGTAAAGTAGAGGCCCATATGACATCCGGTGAAGTAAACAAAGTTGAAACCACTCGGGGTAGCACCCCGCATGCTAGTAAATTGAGGGCACACTTCTTCCACGTGAAGGACGCACTCGCGCACACTTTAGCACTTCGCGGAGGCATGCACAGAAGGACGCACTCGTGCACACCCAGCACACATGTACACCGGCGTCGCCGCCGGCTGAGATGGACGGTGAGGTAGCCAACAAGCGGAGGCGGCTCGAGTATAAACCGCATCTGGCGAGCCTGGATTCATCAGCAGTCTCCCCGATGAAATGTTGCTCGTCATCATTGGCCTCCTCCCCACCAAATCTGCCACGCGGACCACCCTGCTCTCCCAGTGGTGGCACCCCTTGTGGCGTCGCGTACCCCTCAACCTCACCGTCGACAACTGCCTCTACGACAGGGATTGGAAATGCATGGCTGCAGTCTCAAAGGTCATTTCATCGCACCCTAGGCCAGCCAAACGCCTTGACATCCGAATGTTCAGTACCAACTGCAAGGTCCAAACCATGTTTGATGAGTGGTTCTTATCCGCCGCCCTAAATCAACTCGAGGAGCTCAGGTTTCAAGTTGGATGATGTCGCTCTCTGCCGTCGTCCGCGCTTGACCTCTTCGACATTGGCATCTCAAAGAAGGCTATGGAGCATGTGCTCTGCAGTTGTACTGCGCTCGAGTACCTTCATCTTTGGCAGATCCACGGGTTCATTAGCCTCCACATCGCCTCGACGAATCTCCGATGGATTTATGTGTCTTGCTGGCCCCGCAACAAGACATCAATTGGGAAGAGATTACTCTAGCTGTTCCACTTTATGGTTATTGAGAATGCGCCTTTCCTTGAGAGATTGCTTGTATCTGATCTAGAAGTTCCAACAAAAATCAGGGTGATTGACGCACCGAAATTGACAGCGTTGGTGTACTCATCTACCAAATTCTCCAAACTCTTTATTAGATCTGTAATTGTTCAGGTACAACACTCATCTTCTTCTCCGTCTTCTTGAAATTCAAAATTTTAAATTTCTTCTTGATGTATTTATGACTGTCATCCATAAAATGATTCCCACAAGCTTGACCCAGTCTGTGCGCATAATGAAGATCTTGGCAATAAAATCTATCGACCCCAATCTGGAACAAGTTATTGGATTCCTTACATGCTTTCCGTGCATGGGGAAGCTACTCATCGAGGTGAAACTTCTTTCCTATTAGTAAATGGTAATCACAACGTAGATAATTTTTTTCATAATTTTCCCAAATTACGATGACAAGTGTAGTGTTCAAAACTGGATCTACGCACTACACCGAAAGAAATGTTTTTAGAATTTTTTCTCACGTGATCACCTGCATCATTTTTTGTTGTACTACTAGTAGCCTAGTGTCGCGGGATATCTGCGGCCACCTATGGGACCGGGTGGCCCCTTGCTGGTTCGACGGGGGACGTCGCATTGCAGAAAGAGCAGACCAGCGCACGACAACACGACAGATACCACACAATCGATTTACCAAGGTTTGGGCCGCCGCGAGGCATAAGACCCTACACCTGCTTTGGTGCATTGATGGTGGAATGAGAATATGTTGGGGAATGCAGTATTTCAAAAAATTTCCTACGATCACGCAAGATCTATCTAGGAGAAGCCTAGCAACAAGCGGGGAGAGTGTGTCCACATACCCTCGTAGACCGAAAGTGGAAGCATTTAGTAACGCGATTTAGGTAGTCGAACGTCTTCGCGATCCAACTGATCCAAGCACCGAACGTATGGCACCTCTGCGTTTAGCACACGTTCAGCTCGGTGATGTCCCTCGATCTCTTGATCCAGTTGAGGATGAGGGAGAGTTCCGTCAGCACGATGGCATGGCGATGGTGATGATGATGTTACCGGCGTAGGGCTTCGCCTAAGCACTATGATGATATGACCGAGGAGTGTAACTGTGGAGGGGAGCACCGCACACGGCTAAGAGAAGACTTCGTGTGTCTTTGGGGTGCCCCCTCCCACGTATATAAAGGGGGAGGAGAGGTGGCCGGCCCAAGGGGGGCGCGCCAGGTGTGGGGAGTCCTCCTAGGACTCCCTAGTCCAAGTAGGATTCCCCTCTCCTATTTCCTTTTTTGAAATAGCAAAGAGGGAGAGAGAGGAGGAGTAGGAGAGGGAAAGGGGGGCATCGCCTGAACAAACTTCGGTCATCAAAGAACATAACTCATAATACAAATCGTCATTTAACGTTAAGCATGCAGACCCTACGGGTTCGAGAACTATGTAGACATGACCGAGACACATCTCCAGTCAATAACCAATAGCGGAACCTGGATGCTCATATTGTCTCATACATATTCTACGAAGATCGTTATCGGTCAAACCGCATAACAACATATGTTGTTCCCTTTGTTATTGGTATGTTACTTGCCCGAGATTTGATCGTCGGTATCATCATACCTAATTCAATCTCGTTACCGACAATTCTCTTTACTCGTTCCGTAATGCATCATCCCGCAACTAACTCATTAGTCACAATGCTTGCAAGGATTATAGTGATGATCATTACCGAGAGGGCCCAAAGATACCTCTTCGAAACGCGGAGTGACAAATCCTAATCTTGATATATGCCAACGCAACAAACACCATCGGAGACACCTGCAGAGCATCTTTATAATCACCCAGTTACGTTGTGACGTTTCATAGCACACAAGGTGTTCCTCCGGCATTCGGGAGTTGCATAATCTCATAGTTAGAGGAACATGTATAAGTCATGATGAAAGCAATAGCAATAAAACTAAACGATCATTAATGCCAAGCTAACAGATGGGTCTTGTCCATCACATCATTCTCTAATGATGTGATCCTGTTCATCAAATGACAACACATGTCTATGGTCAGGAAACTTAACCATATTTGATTAATAAGCTAGTCAAGTAGAGGCATACTAGGACACTTTGTTTGTCTATGTACTCACATATGTATCAAGTTTCCAGGTAATGCAATTCTAGCATGAAAAATAAACATTTATCATGATATAAGGAAATATAAATAACAACTTTATTATTGCCTCTAGGGCATATTGCCTTCAGTCTCCCACTTGCACTGGAGTCAATAATCAAGATTACATTGTAATGATTCTAACACCCATGGAGTCTTGGTGCTGATCATGTTTTGCTTGTGAGAGAGGCTTAGTCAACGGGTCTGCAACATTTGGATCAATATGTATCTTGCAAATATCTATGTCTCCCTCCTTGACTTGATCGCGGATGGAATTGAAGCGTCTCTTGATGTGCTTGGTTCTCTTGTGAAATCTGGATTCCTTTGCCAAGGCAATTGCACCAGTATTGTCACAAAAGATTTTCATTGGACTCGATGCACTAGGTAATACACCTAGATCGTATATGAACTCCTTTATCCAGACTCCTTCATTTGCTGCTTCTAAAGCAGCTATGTACTCTGCTTCACACGTAGATCCCGCCATGATGGTCTACTTGGAACTGTACCAACTGACAGCTCCACCATTCAATATAAATACATACACAGTTTGTGACTTAGAGTCATCCGGATCAGTTTCAGAGCTTGCATCAACGTAACCATTTACGATGAGCTCTTTGTCACCTCCATAAACGAGAAACATATCCTTAGTCCTTCTTAGGTATTTCAGGATGTTCTTGACCGTTGTCCAGTGATCCACTCCTGGATTACTTTAGTACCTCCCTGCTAAACTAATAGCAAGGCACACGTCAGGTCTGGTACACAACATTACATACATGATAGAACCTATGGCTGAGGCATAGGGATGACTTTCATTTTCTCTCTATCTTTTGAAGTGGCCGGGCATTGAGTCTGACTCAACTTCACACCTCGTAATACAGGCAAGAACCCTTTCTTTGACTGATCCATTTTGAACTTCTTCAAAACTTTATCAAGGTATGTGCTTTGTGAAAGTCCAATTAAGCGTCTTGATCTATCTCTATAGATCTTTATGCCCAATATATAAGCAGCTTCACCGGGGTCTTTCATTGAAAAATTCTTATTCAAGTATCATTTTATGCTATTCAGAAATTCAGTATCATTTCCGATCAACAATATGTCATCCACATATAATATCAGAAATGCTACATAGCTCCCACTCACTTTCTTGTAAATACAAGCTTCTCCAAAACTCTGTATAAAACAATATGCTTTGATCACACTATCAAAGCGTATATTCCAACTCCGAGAGGCTTGCATCGGTCCATAAATGGATCGCTGGAGCTTGCACCCTTTGTTAGCACCTTTTGGATCAACAAAACCTTCTAGTTGCATCATATACAACTCTTCTTTAAGATATCCATTAAGGAATGCAGTTTTGACATCCATTTGCCAAATTTCATAATCATAAAATGTGACAATTTCTAACATGATTCGGACAGACTTAAGCATCGCTACGGGTGAGAAGGTCTCATCGTAGTCAACCCCTTGAACTTGTCGAAAACCTTTCGCAACAAGTTGAGCTTTGTAGACAGTAACATTACCGTCAGGGTTAGTCTTCTTCTTGAATATCCATTTATTCTCTATGGCTTGCCGATCATTGGGAAACTCCACCAAAGTCCACACTTTGTTCTCATACATGGAACACATCTCAGATTTTATGGCCTCAAGCCATTTCGTGGAATATGGGCTCATCATCTCTTCCTCATAGATCGTTGGTTCGTCATGGTCAAGTAACATGACTTCCAAAACAGGATTACCGTACCACTCTAGTGCGGACATTACTCTGGTTGACCTACGAGGTTCAATAGTAACTTGATTTGAAGTTTCATGATCATCATCATTAACTTCCTGACTAATTGGTGTAGGAATCACCGGAACTGATTTCTGTGATGAACTACTTTCCAATAAGGGAGTAGGTACAATTAGCTCATCAAGTTCTACTTTCCTCCCACTCATTTCTTTCGAGAGAAACTCCTTCTCTAGAAAGGATCCATTCTTAGCAACGAATATATTGCCTTCGGATCTGTGATAGAAGGTGTACCCAACAGTCTCCTTTCGGTATCCTATGAAGACACATTTCTCCGACTTGGGTTCGAGCTTATCAGGTTGAAGCTTTTGGACATAAGCTTCACAGACCCAAACTTTAAGAAATGACGTCTTGGGTTTCTTGTCAAACCACAGTTCATATGGTGTTGTCTCAACGGATTTATATGGTGCCCTATTTAATGTGAATGCAACTGTCTCTAAAGCATAATCCCAAAACGATAGCGGTAAATCAGTAAGAGACATCATAGATTGCACCATATCTAATCAAGTGCGGTTATGACATTCAGACACACCATTACGCTGGGTGTTCCAGGTGGCGTGAGTTGCGAAACTATTCCGCATTGTTTCAAATGAAGACCAAACTCATAACTCAAATATTCACCTCCACGATCAGATCGTAGAAACTTTATTTTCTTGTTACTATGATTTTCCACTTCATTCTGAAATTCTTTGAACTTTTCAAATGTTTCAGACTTATGTTTCATCAAGTAGATATACCCATATCTGCTTAAATCATCTGTGAAGGTCAGAAAATAACGATACTTGCCGCGAGCCTCAACACTCATTGGACCTCATACATCAGTATGTATTATTTCCAATAAGTCAGTTGCTCGCTCCATTGTTCCGGAGAACGGAGTCCTAGTCATCTTGCCCATAAGGCACGGTTCGCAAGCATCAAGTGATTCTAAAAGCCCATCAGCATAGAGTTTCTTCATGCGCTTTATACCAATATGACCTAAATGGCAGTGCCACAAATAAGTTGCACTATCATTATTAAACTTATATCTTTTGGCTTCAATTCTATGAATATGTGTACCACTACTATCAAGATTCAATAAAAATAGACCACTCATCAAGGGTGCATGACCATAAAAGATATTACTCATATAAATAGAACAACCATTATTCTCTGATTTAAATAAATAACCGTCTCACATCAAACAAGATCCATATATAATGTTCATGCTTAACGCCAGCACCAAATAATAATTATTCAGGTCTAAAACTAATCCCGAAGGTAGATGTAGAGGTAGCGTGCCGACGGTGATCACATTTACTTTGGAACCATTTCCCACGCGCATCATCACCTCATACTTAGCCAATCTTCATTTAATCTTTAGCCCCTATTTCAAGTTGCAAATATGAGCAACAGAACTAGTATCAAATACCTAGGTGCTACTATGAGCATTAGTAAGGTACACATCAATAACATGTATATCAAATATACCTTTCACTTTGCCATGCTTCTTATCCGCCAAATACTTTGAGCAGTTCCGCTTCCAGTGACCAATCCCTTTGTAGTAGAAGCACTCAGTCTCAAGCTTAGGTCCAGACTTGGGCTTCTTCACTTGAAGAGAAACTTGCTTGCCGTTCTTCTTAAAGTTCCCCTTCTTCCCTTTGCCCTTCTTCTTGAAACTAGTGGTCTTGTTAACCATCAACACTTGATGCTCCTTCTTGATTTCTACCTCCGCAGCCTTTAGCATTGCGAAGAGCTCGGGAATTGTCTTATCCATCCCTTGCATATTATAGTTCATCACGAAGCTTTTGTAGCTTGGTGGTAGTGATTGAAAAACTCTGTCAATGACACTATCATCAGGAAGGTTAACTCCAAGTTGAGTCAAGTGGTTGTGGTACCTAGACATTCTGAGTATATGTTCACTGACAGAACTATTCTCCTCCATCTTGCAGCTATAGAACTTATTGGAGACTTCATATCTCTCTATCCGGGCATTTGCTTGAAATATTAGCCTCAACTCCTGGAATATCTCATATGCTCCATGACATTCAAATCGTCATTGAAGTCCCGGTTCTAAGCCGTAAAGCATGGCACACTGAACTATCGAGTAGTCATTAGCTTAGCTCTGCCAGACATTCATAACATCTGGAGTTGCTCCTGCAGCGGGTTTGGCACCTAGCGGTGCTTCCAGGACGTAATTCTTGTGTGCAACAATGAGGATAATCCTCAAGTTATGGACCCAGTCCGTGTAGTTGCTACCATCATCTTTCAACTTAGCTTTCTCTAGGAATGCATTAAAATTCAAAGGAATGGTAGCATGTGCCATTTATCTACAACAACATAGACATGCAAAATACTATCAGGTACTAAGTTCATGATAAATTAAAATCCAACTAATCATATTACTTAAGAACTCCCACTTAGATAGACATCCCTCTAGTCATCTAAATGATCACGTGATCCAAATCAACTAAACCATGTCTGATCATCACCTGAGATGGAGTAATTTCCAATGTTGAACATCACTATGTTGATCATATCTACTATATGATTCACGCTCGACCTTTCGGTCTCACTGTTCCGAGGCCATATCTGCATATGCTAGGCTTGTCAAGTTTAACCCAAGTATTCTACATGTGCAAAACTGGCTTGCACCCGTTGTATATGAACGTAGAGCTTATCATACCTGATCATCACGTGGTGTCTCGGCACAACGAACTGTAGCAATGGTGCATACTCAGGGAGAACACTTATACCTTGAAATTTAGTGAGAGATCATCTTATAATGCTACCGGCGTACTAAGAAAAATAAGATGCATAAAAGATAAACATCACATGTAATCAAAATAAGTGATATGATATGCCATCATCATCTTAAACCTTTGATATCCATCTTCAATGCACCATCATGATCACCATCATCACTGGCTTGACACCTTGATCTCCATCGTAGCATCATTGTCGTCTCACCAACTATTGCTTCTACGACTATCGCTACCGCTTAGTGATAAAGTAAAGCAATTACATGGCAATTACATTTCATACAATAAAGCAACAACTATAAGGCTCCTTCCAGATGAAGATAACTTTTACAAAACATGATCATCTCATACAACAATTTATATATCATCACATCTTGACCATATCACATCACAACATGCCCTGCAAAAACAACTTAGACATCCTCTACTTTGTTGTTGCTAGGTTTACATGGCTACTACGGGCTTCTAGCAAGAACCATTCTTACCTACGCATCAAAACCACACCGAATTTTTGTCAAGTGTGCTGTTTTAACCTTCAACAAGGACCGGGCGTAGTAAAACTCGATTTAACTAAAGTTGGAGAAACAGACACCCGCTAGCCACCTGTGTGCGAAGCACGTCGGTAGAACCCGTCTCATGAACCGGTCATGTAATGTTGGTCCGGGCCGCTTCATCCAACAATACCGCCGAATCAAAGTAAGACATTGCTGGTAAGAAGTATGAAAATTATCGCCCACAACTCATTGTGTTCTACTCATGCATATAACATCTACGCATAGACCTGGCTCGGATGCCACTATTGGGGAACACAATATCTCAAAAAAATCCTACGATCACGCAAGATCTATCTAGTATAAGCATACCAACGAGCATGGAGAGTGTGTCCACGTACCCTCGTAGACAAAAAGTGGAAGCGCTTAGTAACGCGGTTGATGTAGTTGAACGTCTTCGTGATCCAACCGATCCAAGCACCGAACGTACGACACCTCCGTGTTCAGCACATGTTCAGCTCGATGATGTCCCTCAATCTCTTGATCCATTTGAGGACGAGGAAGAGTTCTGTCAGCATGATGGCGTGGCGATGGTGATGATGATGTTACCGGCACAGGGCTTCGCCTAAGCACTATGATGATATGACCGAGGTGTGTAACTATGGAGGGGGCACCGCACACGGCTAAGAGAAGGCTTCATGTGTCTTTGGGGTGCCCCCCTACCACATATATAAAGGGGGGAGGAGAGGTGGCCGGCCCAAGGGGGGCGCGCCAGGTGTGGGGAGTCCTACTAGGAATCCCTAGTCCAAGTAGGATTCCCCTCTCCTTTTTCCTTTTTCGGAATAGCAAAGAGGGAAAGAGAGGAGGAGTAGGAGAGGGAAAGGGGGGGGGGTGCCACCCCCACCCCTTGTCCAATTCGGATTGGCAAGAGGGGGCACGCGACACCTCCCTTGCCGGCCCTCTCTCCTCCACTAAGGCCCATGTGTGGCCCGTTAACTTCCCGGTGGGGGGGGGGGGGGGGGGGGGGGGTGTTCCGGTAACCCCCGGTACTCCAAAACTTATCCGATACTTTCTGAAACCATTCCGGTGTCCAAATATAACCTTCCAATATATGAATCTTCACCTCTCAACCAATTTGAGACTCCTCGTCATGTCCGTGATCTAATCCGGGACTGTAAACAAACTTCGGTCATCAAATCACATAACTCATAATACAAATCGTCATTTAACGTTAAGTGTGCAGACCCTACAGGTTTGAGAACTATGTAGACATGACCGAGACACATCTCCGGTGAATAACCAATAGCGGAACCTGGATGCTCATATTGGCTCCTACATATCTACGAAGATCTTTATCGATTAAACCGCATAACAACATACGTTGTTCCCTTTGTCATCGGTATGTTACTTGCCTGAGATTCGATCGTCGTATTATCTTACCTAGTTCAATCTCGTTGCCGGCAAGTCTCTTTACTCGTTCTGTACTGCATCATCCCGCAACTAACTCATTAGTCACATTGCTTGCAAGGCTTATAGTGATGATCATTACCGAGAGGGCCCAGAGATACCTCTCCGAAACACAGAGTGACAAATCCTAATGTTGATCTATGCCAACTAAACAAACACCATCGGAGACAACTGTAGAGCATCTTTATAATCACCCAGTTACGTTGTGACGTTTGATAGCACACAAGGTGTTGGTCCAGTATTCAGGAGTTGCATAATCTCATAGTCAGAGGAACATGTGTAAGTCATCATGAAAGGAATAGCAATAAAACTAAACGATCATTAATGCTAAGCTAATGGATGGGTCTTGTCCATCACATCATTCTCTAATGATGTGATCTTGTTCATCAAATGACAACACATGTTTATGGTCAGGAAACTTAACCATCTTTGATTAACAATCTAGTCAAGTAGAGGCATACTAGCGACACTCTGTTTGTCTATGTATTCACACATGTATCAAGTTTCCGGTTATTACAATTCTAGCATGAATAATAAAAATTTATCATGATATAAGGAAATATAAATAACAACTTTATTATTGCCTCTATGGCATATTTCCTTTAGAATGGTGGTGCGTAGTACATTTGCTAGAGAAGGGTTTCCCGAGGCGACTACGTGCGTGTGGTGGCTTGGGGTTGTGAACTTTCCAACCTTCTAAGCCCTCCTACGAGTGCCATGGGCCTCCTTTTATAGATTAAGGGGTCACCACAGTGGCAAAGTGGTCATTATCCACTGATATGATAGCAAACAGTGCTATCATACCTAACTCTATAGGCTGACAAGGTGCATTAAATGCGCCGCTTAGTGTCACATCACTGAGCGTCCAGTAAGGCCTGCCGGCTATCATGTCAGCTCCGCTCCTGCTCTCTTGACACATGGTAGGACGGGTGTCATCCGTGGGTTTCTCTGTAGGAAATGGCTTCCATGTGGCAAATGGCTGCCACCTAGTCATCCGGCAGCTTGACACCGCACTGATTGGCGACGTGAGTAGCGTTGGAGTGGTTGGTGGGGTGATTCTGCCCCTGTGAGCCCCTGACAGGCTCTATAGGGAGTCTTTGTCGCCTGCTCCTGGTGGTGGCATCGCCCCTTGTCGGGCTCGCCTACTCGGCAAGGGAGGCCTTTCTCTTGCCGAGGCCTTGCTTCTCTGGCTCGGTCTTGGTCTCTATGAGTTGTATGTTGTTTCTTCAAATCTCTTGGTCCTTCATCCTCTGGCTTGTCCTGGCGCTTCAATCTTGATCTTGTGCTGTGCACAGTTGGTCAACAAACCCAGGGTTTGTTGCACCGAAAGAAGCCCCCGGGCCTGCCCCGAAGGCGCTGGTGAGCATCGCCGGGGTAGGGCCTAATAAGTGCACATGCAGAATGTTGAAGGGGTTGGCCCCTTGAGGTTTTTTTTCTGCTTCATTAGTCTTGATTTCGAGGTGATTTCCGTTTTCCTAGTGCGTGGTGTAAAGCCAAAAGTGGTGGAGCCATGGTAGTGATGGCTCATGAATGACTTTAGCGCATGGGGTAGAAACTGCCAAATTACTCTTCCCGCGGTGTGCTCTTATCCTTAGACACGTATGCTGCATGCATCGCGCGGGGTAGGTAACGGAGGTGTGTGGTGCGGGAGAGCATCTTGGAGTGGGTCTGCCCGCCTTGAATTGGCGGAGAAGGGCGGTGGTCACCCGTTAATGGAGCAGCTGCCCCTCCCCGCCCAGCCTATTAAAGGAGGGGCGGAGGAGGGTGAAGTCATTCACCTTTGCATTCTTCCTCCTTTTCTCTGGTTCTCTGCTTCTGCTAGTGATGTCAAAGAGGGGAGCCTTGGGCCAGCCCCCGGGCTTCCGCTTGGGGCCATCATTGCCCCATGTCGGTGCTGACGCTCGGGGAGTGAGCCTGGTCCTTGGCATAGTGAATCTCTAGGTCTCTTCAAGGCTTAGCTGGGTGACAGGGCTGGAGACCATTGCTAAACCCAGCATTGCCCCTCCCGGAGGCTTTGGAGCCATTATCGATGTGGAGCGCACCTTCCTGCCTGCCAAGGTGGGGTGCGGTGCGCCTCAGGTTCCTCGACAGCCACAGTTGCTTGCTGTTTCTCCGCTGGAGGCATCGGGCCGGGGTCTTGGGGCTTCCCGGGAGCAGTGGTGGTGAGGAGAAAGCGAGCGAAGATGGAGAAGGCGGGTGGCAGGGGGTCAGGTCGGAGTACGATGGCGTGGATACCTTCGCCTCCAACTGTCAACCTGCCGCCTCGTCTTTCCGCTCTTTCCCACCCTCCCCAGCAGCGTCATCACCAGCCTCTTCGGGTGGTAACTGGGGAGGGATGTTCCCTTGGTGCCTTCTCCTTACCTCCAGAAGTCTTTCGTCTGAGCTTTGGTGGATGACTCCACCGGCGCTCAAGCCGGGGCTTCTTGCTTGCTCTGGAGGTGGCGACCAGAAGGCGCCGCCCCATCCCCGCGCTCCACCTTTGCAGCCTCGCCACTCCCGGTCTTGTCAGGCCGTGATCGACGGGCCCTGATGAGACCGGGGTGGGCTCCTGCTTGGGTGCTCCTTTTCTCATCTTTTCCTCCTTCCGCTGCAGTGCCTGAAGGAGGGAAAAACAAAAGAGGGGATTACGAGGCACTTATCTTTTTTCAATCTTAAACCTGCCAGCAATTGCCAAATTGCTATTTAAATAATGTAATCTCTCGAGTCCATATTTGTGTTCTGTAATGCTTGTACTTGTACTTGCATGTCAATGAAAGAAATAAACCTTGCCGAGAACTCATGCATGTATACATCCATGCAGAGGCGAAGTACCTCTTTATTGTAATTAAACGAGTTTTACTGGCAAGATATCCTGTCGGCACCCCTGTTTGTCTGCCATAGAACCATGTCTGCCGGGGAACAGACTGGGGCGCTAGCCCCCCACCACTCCCTTTTCATCAAGGGCCACTGCCACCATCCATGCCGAAGCAACATTCGAGCCAGGGATGGGAGCACTCTAGTTTCAAGAGAGCGGCGAGGTTTCTCTATGCACAAGTTGTAGCTTACAGAACACTACTGAACAAGAGGTAAACCTATCTGTTTGGCTCTGCCAGGGATCGCAGTGCCATGGAATCTTCTCGTCTCTTGTCGGGATCAAATTCATGGCAGGAACCTGCAACTCCATGTGGATGAGAATGAATGCATGATGCAATCCTATCTATATGCATATGCAAATGCTCATGAAATGCTTACGCAGTGATTTGGGTGTGCTGGTGCATGCATGCAATCTTAGTTGGGCCCCCCCTAAAACGCTTCTTTATTTTATCTCAAACGAGGTCATTGCCCCAGCTTGTACAGGGCGTTACATGCAACTTCAGCAAGGCCATGTACAACGGGTGGTTGCTGGGCCTGCGCCTTACGGGTAGAACTTACGGAGATGCTCAATATTCCATGAGTTTTGCAACTGTGTGCCATCTCCGGTCTCGAGACGGACTGTGCCAGGAAGGTAACTCGTACTACCCGGTAAGGGCCTTCCCACTTCGGTGATAACTTGTTAGTACCCTTGGCAGACCGAACACGCCTAATGACAAGGTCACCTTCCTCAAAGCACCATGCACGAACCCCGAGGCTATGATAGTGACGCAGGGCTTGCTTGTAGCGTGCAGCACATGTAGCAGCCTGGAGACGGTTCTCCTCAAGTAGCACAGCGTCGTCACGCCGGTGCTGATCCTACGCTACTTCATCATAGGCAAGCACTAGAGGAGACCCGTAAATGAGTTCCGTGGGGATAACTTCTTCTGTCCCATAGACCAGGGAGAAGGGAGTCTGCCTGGTAGCTCGGTTAAGTGTCGTTCTGAGGGACCAAAGAACTATCAGCAGCTCCTCAATCCACCGCCTGCCGTGCTTCCACAGTGTATCGAGAGTTCTCATCTTGAGTCCATGAAGCACTTCAGTTTTCGCCCACTTAGCTTGTCCATTGCTCCGAGGGTCTGCCACAGAAGCGAATCGGATTTTGCGTCCAAGGGTACGAACATATTGCATGAAGGCGTGGCTCGTGAACAGGGTGCCGTTGTCAGTGATGATCATTGCTGGAACTCCGAAGCGGCACACTAATTCTTTCAAGAACTTGATAGATGGCTGGGCAGTCACCTTTCTCATGGCAGTCACTTACGGCCACTTTGTAAACTTGTCGATGGCAACGAACAAGAATTCAATGCCCCCGATTGCTCGGCAGAAGGGGCCAAGGATATCGAGCCCCTAGACCGAAAATGGCCATGATAGAGGGATTGTCTGAAGGGCTTGGGCAAGCAGGTGTGTTCTCTTGGAAAGGAACTGACATGCTTCACATTTTGTGAAGAGTGCAACTGCATCTTGGACGGTTGTGGGCCAATAGAATCCTTGCCGGAATGCTTTTCCAACTAATGTTCTTGATCCAATATGTGAGCCGCACATTCCTTTGTGAATCTCAGCCAGCAGCTCCTTTCCATCCTCCTGGCAAACACACTTCAATTTCACACCATTGGGCCTTCTTCTGTACTTAGTGTCATTGACAAACTGATACATACTGGCCCTCCGGGCTACTCTTTCAGCTTCATCATGATTGCCACCGAGTTCTCTGGTTTGGAGGAAGTGGACAATGTGCCTCTCCCAAGTTGGAGCCTGAGGCTCGACAACAAGGCCTAGTGGCACCTCCTCAGCTGCGGGAGAACCATCCTCATTCGCGGGGTCCATAGGCCCGGCTGGAGGGGATGGTCCGGCAGGCTGTGAGGAGTTGTTTCCGGCAGGGTCTCTGCCGGGAGGGGATAGCTCTGCCGGGAGAGGCTTACCGTAGTCCAACTTTCTCCTTTTCCAGGTGTCGGAGTAAATAGCCATGGGTAGCCTAGCCGGCATCCCCTGGCCCTTCTGAAAAAATTACGAGCCCATTCGGCTCTCAAGAATCCAAGACATGGGGCCGCCTTCCCCTCGCTGGTTGTCACCCAGGCCGGCTTTCGGAAGGCAGCCCGACTTTAGCCCTCAAAGAAGGCCATGGGAGGCCGACTCCAAGAAGCCGGCCGCAAGGAGGCCGACTCCAAGAAGCCGGCCGCGAGGAGGCCGACTCCAAGAACCCGGCTCCCATAAAGCGGTCGAGACCGTACCCTCAAAGTTTGCATCCACCTAACGGAGATGTGACTGGGCGTGGCTATAGTGGAGCCTGCCACCCCCGAATCCCGGAGCGCGCCTGGCACAGTGCGCCGTACGGGAGGCCATGACCCGTCCGGCGCGGCACTGTTGCCACACTGACCCTGACATCATCCACGACGGATTACCAGTACGGCCCACGGGCGGTGGGCCCCTTCAGGCAGAGAGACACCTGAAGGCGGCCTGGCCTCCCCCAGTCGGCCCGAGACGGAGCCGGCTCTCTCCAGCCGGCTTGCCACCCCCTCGAAGGAGATGCCCCATTAAGGAGACAAGACGCGGTGAGGCTACAGTGGCCACCCGCCGGACGGCAGCACTGTAGCCACGCCTACCACGACGAAGCCCACGTCACCAAGATAGAGCAACAGTGATCAGCCGCCAACCAGGTCCTGGACAGAGGGGCCTGCCTATCGACCAAGGGGCCGGCAGCCGGCGGGACCCACCAGTCGGAGGGCCCCAGCAGCCGGCGCAGAAGCCGGCGAGCGCAGTCACAGACGGCTGGGCCCGGCGCCCAGTCGAATTACCATTGTACCCCCGGGGGGTAGGCCTATATAAACTCCCCGGGACACCCATGCAAAGGGTTCGACCCCCAGCTAGTCTTAGACACCATACGAGGAGAAGAAGCAAGTTAGCCGTACCCTTCTTCCTCCTCCCACCGAACAGCTCAAGGAGCATTGTGTAGCTACTTGTCCATCTAGTGATCATGCGGAGACCCCGCAGAGAAGCAGTAGGGGTGTTATCTCCATGGAGAGCCCCGAAGCTGGGTAAGATTCGCCGGCGTGCATGTCTTCGCTTCATCCCGTTTCCAGGCACCGGCGACGTCTTACTGGCTCCCACAATGATAAGCCACCCGTTGGCATATGTCGCACCTACCACCCGACATTTGGCGCCCACCGTGGGGCCAGGTGCACCGTCGTCCGGAGACCTGTTCTGGACGGGAACCCTTTTCCTCCCTCACGAGCGTAGCCAGCCCGGCACGCCCGATGGCGCTTGCCACGACGCGCTGCAAGGCGTCACCAACGCCTGCGCAGCGAACGGCCTCGCTGATCTCCTCGACAAGACCCTCATCTCCGACGAGCTCGCCTCCGATGCGGGCACCGACCACCTCGCCAACCTCCTCGACCAGCTCCATGTCTCCAGCAAGCCCGTTGTGGACCTGGAGTCGGTTGGCTCCACCGATACGATGCCTGTCAGCTTCGACACGGCCTCGTTCGACACCTTCCCCACCAATGTCGCGATCTACAACAACCCGCTTCCTCGAGCCGATGGCCGCGACGCTGTCACCACCGAAGTGATGGTTGTCAGCCACGGCGGCCCGGCTGACGAGAGCGCCCACGACGCCCCGCACGCGGCAGCCCACGACTTCTCCACACCCCTCCCGGCTGATGTCGACGACGAAGCACTGGAAGCGCGCGGCCTCGCCCTCCTCGCAGAGGGCCGAAGGCTGGCTTCTGTGAGACGCCTCACCGAGGCCTACCAGCACGAAGCTGACCGTGCCGCCTTTGGCACGCCGGCCCCGGGCGGGCCAAGCCGGGCCGGCATTGTCGAGCAACGCGGCGCCGTCATCCCGACACGTTACGAGTCGACCACCTAGTCTACGCCACTCCATTCGAGAACCTGCGCGCCGCCCAGGCGGCCGTAGACGAGCTAGATGGACTGGGGGCCAAAGAACTCCCCCACATGACCCGACGCATCCAGCAGCTGATCGATGCAGCCGCACAACGGCACAAAGCCGATGCCCGCGCGGAAAGCCCTCCCCCGCGCCGAGATCACGACGCGACGTCCTGGACGCCGACTGCGGGCAGAGACCGCGCGCGGCGCGAGAAAGAGTCGGCTGTGAGCCGAAGCCAAACCCGGATCTCCATCGAGCGAGACGCAGACGGCCATCCCCGAGCCATGGAATGGCAGGGCAACCCGCCTCCGCCTCGACCCCGTGGAGAGAGATATCCCACCCTGCCGCCAGTGGCGCACCCGACTCTCAGCGGCCGACTAGGTCGCCGCAAAGGAGTCGGCGAGAACGACGCCCGCCATCGGATCGACCGCCTGGCACGATCCCTGGCGCTGGAAGAAGAAGACGATGTCGGCCCGCCCTGTTTCGTCCCTCGCATCCGTGACGAGCCTTTCCCCAAAGGGTTCTCGCTCCCAAGAGACGCACCCAAGTACAACGGCTCCGTGAAGCCGGAAGATTGGTTGGTCGACTACTCCACAGCGGTTAGCATAGCCAACGGCAACCGGCATGTTGCCGTGAAGTACGTGCCCCTCATGCTGCAAGGCACGGCGCGAACCTGGCTCAACAGCCTCAAACCACGCAGCATCAACAGTTGGCTAGACTTCACAGAAGCCTTCGTCCGCAACTTCACCAGCACCTACAAGCGGGCTCCCAAGCCCACACAGCTCTCCTTGTGCGTACAAGGCCCCGCCGAGTCCACTCGCGGCTACCTCACGCATTGGGCCGAGCTCCGCAACTCTTGCGAAGGGGTGCACGAGGTGCAGGCCATAGAATACTTCATAGCCAGGTGTCGAGAAGGCACCCTCCTCAAGCACAAGCTCCTCTGCGACGAGCCGACTACCCTCGACGAGCTTCTAGACATAGCGAACAAGTACGCCACCGCCGACTCCTCAATGAAGACCGAGCTCCAGGTAGACGCGTCCGGAAAAGTACTCAATCCGGTGCCCAAGACGCCGCCTGGTGATTCCGGCCGATGCCCCCACTCGAACGACCACAAGCGCAAGGGCCCCGCACCGCCTCCCGCCAGTCGGCAGGTGGCCACAGTCGAAGATGCGCCGCCTGAAGGGCGACCCGCGCCCAAGAAGCCCAAGGGCGGCCATCCAGCTTGGCAGCCGGCCTTCTCCTACGAACAAACTCTCGACGCCCCGTGCAAGTTCCACAGCGGCACGAAGCCGTCTAACCACACAACCCGAAAGTGCCATTGGCTCACCCGAATCTCCAAAGGCGAGGGGCTCACACCGCCTCCACCTGTAGGCCCGCCGCCTCCGCCTCCGCCGCCTCCGGCCGCTCGGCCCGCAGTCGGAGCCGTGCACGACGAATTCCCCAACGAGCAAGCAACCTACATCGTCTTTACAAGCTAGCCCGAAGACCGGCGCAGCAAACGCCGAGAGCACCAGGAAGTCAGTGTGGTTGCTGCCAACCCCGCTGGACACATGCATTGGTCAGAAAAACCCATCAGCTGGAGCCGGGCCGACCATCCAGAGGTGATGCCGTCTCTCGGCTCTTATGCACTGGTCCTAGAAGCCACCCTCGCGACGGACAGACGCGCTGCCCGCTTCTCCCGCGTGCTGATAGACGGCGGGAGCAGCATCAACATCATGTACCGTGACACCATGGAGAAGCTAAATGTCAAGACGAAGCAGCTGATGCCTACTCAGACAGTGTTTCATGGCATCGTACCCGGCCTGTCCTGCGCCCCCATTGGCAAGATCAAGATTGATGTACTTTTTGGGGACAAGGAGCATTTCCGCCGGGAAGCGATCTGGTTCGAAGTGGTGGACCTGGAGAGCCCTTACCATGCATTGCTTGGCCGACCTGCCTTGGCCAAATTCATGGCAGTTCCCCACTATGCATACCTCAAGATGAAGATACCAAGCACCAAAGGCGTCATCACCGTAGCCGGCGATTACAAGAAGTCCTCTGAGTGCGCAGCAGCCAGCAGCCGGCTGGCCGAGTTCCTTGTGATTGCCGAAGAAAAGAAGATGTTGGACTGAGTCGTGGCCATAGCCGGCAAGCAGTCGGCTGTGACCCCCGATCCCAAGGAGCATGATGCTCAAGGATCTTTCCAGCCGGCCAAGGAGACAAAGAAGATACCTCTTGACCCCGAGAACCCAGAGAGGTTTGCCGTCATCGGGGCAAGCCTGAACAGCAAATAGGAAGGCGAGCTCGCCGATTTCCTCCGTGAGAATCGGGACGTCTTTGCATGGTCCCCCAAGGACATGCCGGGAGTTCCGAGGAAATTTGCCGAGCACAAACTGCACGTTCGAGAAGACGCAAAGCCAGTCAAACAACCCCTTCGCCAACTGTCGGAGGAGAAACGCAGGATTGTGGGAGAGGAGATAGCCCGGCTCCTGGCAGCCGGCTTCATTATGGAAGTTTTCTTTCCAGAGTGGCTCGCCAACCCGGTCCTCGTGCTAAAGAAGAACAACAAGTGGCGCATGTGTATAGACTACACAAGCCTCAACAAGCCTTGCCCCAAAGATCCCTTTGCCCTGCCAAGGATTGATCAAGTGATAGACTCCACGGCCGGATGCGAGCTGTTGAGTTTCTTGGATGCTTACTCAGAATATCACCAGATAAAGCTAGATCCGGACGACCGCCTGAAGACCGCCTTCATCACGCCATTTGGATCCTTCTGCTACCTGACTATGACATTTGGCTTAAGAAATGCCGGTGCCACTTTTTAGCGTTGCATGCAGAAGTGCCTCTTCAAGCAACTCGGCGGAAACGCTCACGTCTACATAGAAGACATTGTGGTGAAGACGGAGAAGCACGGCACCTTGCTGGAAGACCTCAAAGAAACATTTGAGAACCTACGCCGGTTCCAAATCAAGCTCAACCCCGAGAAATGCGTGTTCGGAGTGCCAGCCGGCCAGCTCCTAGGCTTCCTGGTCTCCGAACGCGGCATCAAATGCAACCCGGTGAAGATCAAGGCCATCGAGAGAATGGCGATCCCCACCAAGCTTCGAGACATCCAAAAGTTCACCGGATGCTTGGCCTCCTTGAACCGCTTCATTAGCCGGCTTGGAGAGAAAGCTCTCCCCCTCTACCGCCTCATGAAGAAGAGCACTCACTTCGAGTGGAACGACCAGGCCGATCAAGCTTTTCACGAGCTGAAGAAGATGCTGCTCACGCCGCCCATCCTAGCGGCACCGACTGAGAAAGAGCCCATGCTCCTTTACATTGCCGCAACCAGCCGAGTGGTCAGCACGGTCATCGTAGTCCAACGCCCAGAAGAAGGCCGAGCCCAGCCGGTCCTGAGGCCGGTGTATTACTTGAGCGAGGTGCTGTCCGCTTCAAACCAGAACTACCCGCACTACCAGAAGATGTGTTACGGCGTGCACTTCACCGCCAAGAAGCTGAAGCCCTACTTTCAAGAGCATCCCGTCACGGTCGTATGCACCGCCCCGCTGGCCGAGATCATAGGCAGCCAGGACGCATCCGGCCGGGTGGCGAAATGGGCCATCGAGCTGGCCCCTTACACAATCTTCTACTAGCCCCGCACCACCATCAAGTCCCAAGCACTGGCCGACTTCCTCGTCGACTGGGCCGAGACCCAGTACCTGCCGCCGGCTCCCGACTCCACCCATTAGCGCATGCACTTCGACGGGTCCAAGATGTGCACCGGCTTGGGAGCCAGCGTCGTCCTTACCTCTCCCAAAGGCGACAAGCTCAGATACATGCTACAGATTCACTTTGCCGCCTCCAACAACGTGGCCGAGTACGAGGCGCTCATACACGGGCTCCGGCTTGCCAAAGAACTCGGCATTCGCCGGATCCTATGTTATGGCGACTCGGACTTTGTGGTCCAACAATCATCCGGCGACTGGGACGCCAAGGACGCAAATATGGCGAGCTACCGCTTCCTGGTTCAACAACTCAGCGGATACTTTGAAGGATGCGAGTTCCTCCACGTACTGCGAGCCAACAACGAGCCAGCCGATGCCCTCGCTCGAATAGGCTCCACTCGACAAGCAATACCAACCGGCGTCGCTCTACAACGCCTTCTCAAGCCGTCCATCAAGCCGTCTCTAGAGTCCGATTCCATCTTCGTGCCGCCTGACCCCGACGCGGCCGGGTCCGGCTCGAAGAACCAAGCAGGCAACTCCGGGGCTTCAGTAGTCGGCCCGGGGACTTCGACAACCGGCGCGGGGACTGCCACACACGGCTCGGGGACTGCCGTAGCCGGCCCAGGGACTACACCAGCACAACAGCCAGCGGCCGACTCCAGCATTTCACCACCCAACCCGCCCACCCTGGTGGCAGTAGCCACATTGGCAGTAGGAGAAGTCGCGGCTCCGTCATGGGCTCAGTCCATCCTCAACTTCCTAGTAAACCAAGATCTGCCGGCTGACGAAGCAGAGGCAAGACAAGTCCAGCGTCGAGCCGGAGCATACACAATCGTCAACAGAGAACTCGTCAAGTGTAGTGTCACTGGAGTCCTCCAACGGTGCGTCGAGCAAAAGAAGGGCATTGCAATCCTCAGAGACATTCACCAAGGAGAATGCGGCCACCATGCGGCTTCAAGATCACTCGTCGCCAAAGCTTTCCACCATGGTTTCTTCTGGCCGACTGCTTTGGATGACGCCAAAGAATTAGTTAAATATTGCAAGGGGTGCCAACTCTTCAGCTCCAAGCAACACATGCCGGCTTCGGCACTCAAGACCATTCCCCTCACCTGGCCCTTCGCCGTTTGGGGACTGGACATGGTGGGCCCATTCAAGACGGCGCGCGGCGGCATGACGCATCTGCTTGTCGCCGTGGACAAATTCACCAAATGGCTTGAAGCAAAGCCGATCAAGAAGCTGAATGGGCCAACTGCTGTGACATTCATCACAGACATAACAACTCGGTACGGCGTGCCACACAGCATCATCACCGACAATGGCATGAATTTTGCCAAAGGAGCCTTGGAATGTTTCTGCGCAGCCCAAGGTATCCGGCTGGACCTAGCGTCTGTCGCCCACCCGCAGTCAAACGGCCAGGTCGAGCGAGCCAACGGCCTCATCTTCTCTGGCATCAAGCCCCGACTGGTCGTACCACTGGAGCGTTCAGCCGGCTGTTGGCTCGACGAGCTGATGGCTGTCCTCTGGAGCCTGCGCACTACACCAAACAAGTCAACTGGCTTCACCCCTTTCTTCCTCGTGTATGGTGCTAAGGCGGTCATCCCAACTGACATCGAGTTCGACTTGCCTCGAGTAACCATGTACACGGAAGCACAGGCCAAGGAAGCACGAGAAGACGACGTCGACTTGCTGAAGAAAGCCGGCTATTAGCCCTCAGCCGGTCTGCCATCTACCAGCAGGGCCTACGCCGCTACCACAGCCGGAAGGTCCAGCCAAGATCCTTCCAAGAGGGCGATCTTGTGCTCCGACTGATCCAGCGAACAGCCGGCCAACACAAGCTCTCGGCCCCTTGGGAGGGCCCCTTTGTCATCAGCAGAGCCTTAGGCAACGACTCCTACTACCTGATCGACGCACAGAAGCTGAAGGCACGAAAGAGAGACGACTCCGGCAAGGAGTCGGAACAACCATGGAACGCCAACCTCCTTCGAAGATTTTACAGTTGAAATGCAGTATGTATCACGCTAACTTTTGTATTAAGTACGAGATAAAAGGCCCCCCGAGGAGGGCTCGGGGACTGCCATCCTTTATCTATGAATTAAAAGTATCATGCTTATGACCTTGTCATTTCATTTACTTGTTCCGTCTGGCACCGGGTTCGACTAGTCGGCCCAGGGACTAGCCGACTGGAGTTATATTAGAAGTCCTACCCGCGGTCAGACAAGTAGTGTGCCGACACCCAGGCTTGGCTCTTGCCAAAGTCGCAGTTTGAAGAACCGGCTGTCCGGCTGGCAAGAGTCCAAAGCAGGAAAGGATGCTGGCTGAAGGAGCGGCCGGCTGGCGAACCTCGGCTTGATCACTGCCTCCCGCAGAGGGCGCGCTTCCACGCGCCTCGTTGCTGGAGGCACGGTCGGCCTGAGGTCGGCCGGTTGTTCCACCAGCCGGCTCGACGTCTTCACCGTCCTCCTCTTCGTCATCCTCGCCCTCGTCGCTGGAGGCGATCTCCTACGCCGAGTCCTCGCCCACCGCCGGGTTTAGCCCAAACCACTCCTCCGGCTGGGCAACACCGTCATCGTCGATTTCAGGTGCGAAAACGCTGATGTCGGTGCACTCGGTGATCGTCGAAGCACGCTAGGCGATAGCCGGCCTCACCTCCTCCAGCTCTGCGTCGGCCTCCATCCGCCAAGTGCGCAGCTGGTCCAGGCTCAGCCCTGGGTACCAAGCCCGAACGAACTCCAACGCCCGCCCGGCTTCGAGGCGGGCCGCCGACGCCTTCCAAGCCTCAAAGCGACCGACTGCAACCTCCAGCCAGTCGGCAGTCCGGCTTGGGGTGCGGGGGATCGTCTCTCCGGGCCAGAGGGCGGCCAACACCTGTGCCCCGGCATGTTGGAGCCGGCGAAGCATCCGATGAGCCGGCTGCAACCGCGCCTGGACAGCCAAGAGCTGCTCCTCAAGTGTCCGGTTCGCGTCCGGCGCGACGTTGGCCCCCGCTTGACGGCGCGCCTCGCGATGGGCCTCGATGCTTTGGGCGGTGTAGGCGGAGTAGCCAGGAAAGTAGTCTGCACAAGAAAGTAGGCAGCAGCACAAGTTAGGCCAAAAACCAGGCGCCAAGGGGCAGGAGAGGAGCGAGGAAGGCGGCTTACCGTCGATCAAGTCTTCGATGCGGCCGAAGCCTTCATCCAATGCTCGCCTAGTCTCAGCCCAGCTCGCCGCCTCGGTCTCAAACTCTGCCTTCAGGGCGGCCTCGCTATCCTGCGCTTTCTGTAGGGCCGCCTTGTGGCTCTTCTCTTGGTTAGCCAGCTTCTGGGCCAGGCGGTCACGCTCCTGGACCAAGGCTGTGTACTCAGCATCCTTGGTATGAAGGGCGGCCCGTGCTTCGCGGAGCTCCTTCCTCATGTCGGCGTTGGCCCCTGAAGGCAAAGAAGAAGAAAAACCAATAAGGAAAAGGTCGTCTAGGAAGATCCGACCCGACTGCTCAGCAGTCGGCCTGAATCTCGGGGAATACACCCAGTGGGTGCGCTGACGCGCCCCCACGGGAAGACAGACAAAGATCAAACACGTACTTCGGCTGTCGGCCAGGTCGTCGGTCCTCCGACTCAGCTCCCGAGCCTGGGAGTTGAAGGCGGCAGCACGGGAGTTGTGATACTCCTGGAAGTTCAGACAGGAAGCAAAAATAAGACAGTCGTCAAGAAAGATCCGACCCGACTGCGCAATAGTCGGCCTGAATCTCGGGGACTACACCTAGTGGGTGCGCTGACGCGCCCCCACGGAAGAAATCAAGAGATCAAAGCGGCCAAGAATGAAGGACTTACCCGGATAGCGGCTCGCGTCGACAGGAACTCCTTGGTGAACTGCTGCAGCAGGGGGGCTTGAGCTTGAAGCCGGCTCCGGACCCCTTGAGCCGCCACATTCAGCTCGCCAGTCCCCCCGCTGGGAGTCCACTCGGACGTGGCAGTGCTAGCCGCCTCCAGATCCTCCACCGACTAGCCTGCGCCCGCGACTCGACGCGACTCCGGCGGAGCGGCGCCTCCCCCTGCGCGTCGACGCGTCACCGGCTCCACCTCGAGGCCGGCTCCGCCCTCCGGCTCACCCCCGGCCGTCTCCTCTGGCTCCGCCGACGATTGGCCGCCTTGGCCGGCCCCGGTTGGCGCTGCCGGCGGCGCTCTCCCCACGAAGAACACGGGGTCCTCCCTCCTCTCCGTCAGCGGCGGGTCTTGGACGATCTCCTCCGCCAAGGGCAGTGGGGTGTCAGGGGCCACGAGTCGGAGGGGAATGGCAAGCAGCGGAGGCTGGTCGCGCGAGCCCTCCACCTCCGTCCCCGTGGTCGCCGCCTCCGCCTGGGCCTTGGCCACCGCGTCGGCTTGCTCCCTCACTGCCTGGGCGGCCGCTTTTTCCGCCGCCTCACGCTCCTCGCGCGCCTCGCGGGCGTTCCGCTCCGTGGCCTCCCTGAGGTCGGTGCGGGGGTCCACGCGGCGGGAGCTCGAAGACCCTCCAGCCGGCCCCACTACGGAGCCGCCCGGACCCCGCTCAAGGGAAAGCGGCGCCCTGTCTAGCAAGCGGGAAAGGTTTAAGAAGAATTTTCGAACAAGAGAGAACGATGCAAAGCATGCGACAAAGCAATCAACGACTTACGCTGAGACCGCCTGAGGCTGCTTCACCGCCTTGCGGAAGCGGGCCGCTTTCGTAGCCACCTCATCTCGCTTGGTCGCCGCGGTGGAGGCTTTGGACTTCTTCGGCCGACTGCCAAAGAGGCCTGAAGCGGCCCGGCGCTTCTGTGCACCGCCGCCTGCAGCCGGCGCGATGGACGAGCCCGCGCCCTGATGGTCGGCTGCCGGCTGGCGACGCGGGGCGACTTCGGCTTCAGCATCATTCAGCCAGTCCTCGAAGCTGGCAGTAAGCCTTGAGCCCATGGGCTCGGCGGCGTCTTCCATGGCGGCCGCCCCCAAATCCGGGTCGTCGACGTCGTCCTCTGTGCGGTCGGGGGCGTACTGGCGTTCTATCCCCGCTGCCTCGGTCATCGACGGGAAAAGGGGGTTCTGCTAAGAAGAACCGGCCGATCAAAAGCCGGCCATCATAAAGCCGGCTACCAACAGAAAGAAGAAAGAGAGGAAGGCTTACCACGGGCGGAGGGTTGGCGCGGGAATACGGCGCCTTGCCATATCGCCAGTCTTCGGCGAGCTTGCAATTGGAGATGTAATTTACCATGTACGATACCTCCACATGAGGCATCTCCCTGGTGCTCAGCCGGCTTGGGTCGAAGCGGCCGCTCATCTGACACATCATGTGGGGCCGGCTTTGGAGAGGAGATATCCGGCGCTCCACGAAGGCGGCCACCAAGTCGGCCCCGCTCAGGCCTTCCGACTGAATCATCACCCGAAGACGGGAGACGGCAGCATTCCCAGCCTGAGACAGCGACCGGGACCGGAAACTCCATGAGGGCTGCCTCCCAGCTGGCGGGCCGGCTACGTAAGCCGGCAGGTTGATGTAGTCTCCTTTCTTGGCAACGTTCTTCATGTAGAAGTATGGCTTCTGCCAGATCTTCACCGACTGGATCAGGGGGATGGGCGGGAACGGGTTGTTCTCGCCCGCCCTCCTCATGGCAATGAAGGCCCCGTAGGGGCGGGCACGCCTGCAACGACGGTGCCGAGTTTGCTCTGGAAGAACTCCCCCCAGAGCTCCAGCGTGGGGAGCAGCCCCAAGAAACCTTCGCAGAGGGAGACGAAGGCCGACAGCAGCATCACCGCATTGGGCGTGAGGTGATGCGGCTGAAGGTTGTAGAACTCGAGGAAGGAGCGCAGAAATCCGCTCGCCGGAAGGCTGAAGCCGTGCAGGAAGTGCGAGCGGAAGACGACCCGCTCGCCTTCCTCTGGTGCCGGCGAGATCTCCATCTCTAGCGCCAGGCGGACCCGCACGAGGTTGGCGTCGGGCAGGCGCCGAGTCTGGAGGAGGAACTCAACATGGTCCTCGTGGACGTTGGAGCCGTCCCACGAGCTCGACGGCGCCATGGGAGCAAGACGATGTGGCGGCGCGGCGGCGCTGAGACGGGAGGCTGCGGCGGCAATGAGAGGAAGAAAGTAGGACGAGAAGGGGCGGAGCGAGGGAGAGCGTGCGAACCTCTGTCGCTCCCCCTCCTCCCCCAACTTATAGGCTCGCGTGGCGGAGCTGAGGAGGCGCGGCGTGGGGAAACGTGGGGATCGATCATGCCCACTCCCCCACGTCCCGCGTTTATTACGCCCTAACGGCAAAATAAAACCGCCGCGGGAAGGCGAGCGGTCCATGTGGGCCACGGAGGCCTGTGAGTGGCGGGCCCGGGCCTACGGCGACGTCCCGTCGCGCGCGTGCGTTGGCAGGATTTCCTCGCCACGTGGCCCGCGTTCCCGCCTACGTGAACCGGAGCTCTCTGAAGTCGGCACGCACAAGCAAAGTCGGCCCCGCAGGATAGGAAGCTGACCAAGCTTCTTGTCCCCTTATCAGCCTTGAAGCTCACTCAGCTTCGGGGACTACTGTCGGAGTAAATAGCCATGGGTAGCCTAGCCGGCATCCCCTGGCCGTTCGGCTCTCAAGAATCCAAGACATGGGGCCGCCTTCCCCTCGCTGCCTGTCATCCAGGCCGGCTTTCGGAAGGCAGCCCGACTTTAGCCCTCATAAAGAAGGCCATGGGAGGCCGACTCCAAGAAGCCGGCCGCGAGGAGGCCGACTCCAAGAAGCCGGCCGCGAGGAGGCTGACTCCAAGAAGCCGGCTCCCATAAAGCGGTCGAGACCGTACCCTCAAAGTTTGCATCCACCTAACGGAGATGTGACGGGGCGTGGCTACACTGGAGCCTGCCACCCCTGAATTTCGGAGCGCTCCTGGCACAGTGCGCCATACGGGAGGCTATGACCCGTCCGGCGCAGCACTGTTGCCACACTGACCCTGACGTCATCCACGACGGATTACCAGTACGGCCCAGGGGCGGTGGGCCCCTTCAGGCAGAGAGACACCTGAAGGCGGCCTGGCCTCCCCCAGTCGGCCCGAGACGGAGCTGGCTCTCTCCAGCCGGCTTGCCACCCCCTCGAAGGAGACGCCCCATTAAGGAGACAAGACGCGGTGAGGCTACAGTGGCCACCCGCCGGACGGCAGCACTGTAGCCACGCCTACCATGATGAAGCCCACGTCACCAAGATAGAGCAACAATGATCAGCCGCCAACCAGGTCCTGGACAATGGGGCCTGCCTGTCGACCAAGGGGCCGGCAGCCAGCGGGACCCACCAGTCGGAGGGCCCCAGCAGCCGGCGCAGAAGCTGGCGAGCGCAGTCACAGACGGCTGGGCTCCGCGCCTAGTCGGATTACCATTGTACCCCCGGGGGGTAGGCCTATATAAACTCCCCGGGACACCCATGCAAAGGGTTCGACCCCCAGCTAGTCTTAGACACCATACGAGGAGAAGAAGCATGTTAGCCGTACCCTTCTTCCTCCTCCCACCGAACAGCTCAAGGAGCATTGTGTAGCTACTTGTCCATCTAGTGATCATGCGGAGACCCTGCAGAGCAGCAGTAGGGGTGTTATCTCCATGGAGAGCCCCGAAGCTGGGTAAGATTCGCTGGCGTGCATGTCTTCGCCTCATCCCGTTTCCAGGCACCGGCGACGTCTTACTAGCTCCCACAATGATAAGCCGCCCGTTGGCATATGTCGCACCTACCACCCGACACCAGGCCATTGTGGCTGGTGATATGGAGGGTTGAGAGAGATGGAGAACAAAAGTTCCTGGTTCCACAGGAAGCTTCTGCGCAGCACACTTCAATAGGTGATCAGCTGTGCTATTTTCCGCACGGGGTATGTGCTCTGTTTGCAACCCATCAAAGTGCTCCTCCAATCTCCTTACTTCATCGACGTATGCTTCCATCAATGGACTTTGATAATCTTTGTTGACTTGTCTCACCACAAGCTGCGAATCTCCTCGAATGATCAGCTTCTTTATTCCTAATTCTGCTGTAATCCTTCGCCCGGCAAGGAGCCCTTCATACTATGTTGTATTGTTGGTGGCTTCTTCTCGGACAAAGTGCATCTGGACGACGTACTTCAAGTGCTCCCCGGAGGGGCCAACAAGAAGCACGCCAGCCCCTGCACCTTGTAGGGAAAAGCACCATCAAAATACATAATCCATTCTTGGGGGATTCCTTGCCGGGGAGAGCTGTCTCTGTCCTTTCCTCATCAGGGGTTGGCGTCCATTCTGCAATAAACTCTGCCAATACCCGGGTCTGAATCGTTGAAGTGCTCTCAAACTTCAAACCAAAGCTGGATAACTCCAAAGTCCATTCTACAATTCTGCCAGTTGCCTCAGGGGTTCGGAGAATCCTTTGCAACGGGAAATGAGTGACAACCATGATCTCATGGGCTTGGAAGTAATGGCGCAGTTTCCTTGAAGCCATGATGAGGCTAAAAATTAACTTTTGCATGCCAGAATACCTTGATCTAGCCCCTTGTAACAAGGAGTTGAGGAAGTAAATCGGGCACTACACCACTTTCTTCCTTACTATTCCTTGGGGTTGCTCTCATTGTCGTGCTCACTGTTGTCCTGATCCTTTTCTGACATTGCCGTGATCTGGCCATTTTCTGCCTCATCCACCTCCCGCTATGCTACCAAAGCTCCACTAACCACTTGGTTGGTTGCCGCTAAGTATAGCAACAATGGTTCTTGGGGTTATGGTGCAACCAAGGTAGGCACAAATGATAGGCAGGCCTTCAATTCTTGTAGAGATGCATCTACTCCATGGGTCCCGCCGTCTTCAAAACCTTGAAGAACGTCATGGCGTGTTCGGCAAACATGGGGATGAATATGCTCAGAGCTGCAAAGCATCCCGTCAAGCGCCTTACATACTTGACTATCCTTGGCGCTTGGATCTGCTCAATGGCTTTGATCTTGTCGGGGTTGGCTTCGATCCCTCGATGGGACACGAAGAACCCAAGTAGCTTGCCGGAGGTAACACCAATCACACACTTCTTCGGGTTAAGCTTCAGATTGATCTTGCGTAGATTGGCAAATGTTTCTTCCAAATCATGGATAAGGGTGGCCTTATCTTTGGTCTTGACCACAATATCATCCATATAGGCTTCTATATTTCTGTGCAACTGCGGCTCAAAACCAATCTGGACTATCCTTGCAAATGTGGACCTGACACTCTTTAATCCGAACGACATACGAACAAAATAGTATGTACCACATGGAGTGATGAATGATGTCTTCTCTTCATCTTCCTTAGACATGAAGATCTAATGATATCCTGAGTATGCATCTAGAAAGGAGAGCAAATCACTTCCCGAAGTTGAACCCATGATCTGTTCGATGCGCGGAAAGGGAAATGGGTCCTTCGGGTAAGCTTTATTGAGGTCTGTGAAGTCAATGCAGAGCCTCCACTTCCCATTAGATTTCTGGACCACTACTGGATTTGCCAACCATGTAGTACTCCTCTGACCAAACCAGCTGCTTCCAACTTCTTGATCTCTTCGGCAATGAGCTGCTGCCGCTCCAAGGCCTGCTTACGTACTTTCTGCTTGACAGGTCGGGCATGTGGGCAGACAGCAAGGTGGTGCTCGATTACCTAGCTGGGAACGCCGGGGATATCAGATGGTTGCCAAGAAAACACATTGATATTCGCCCACAGGAAGGCAACAAGCGTGCTTTCCTATTTGTCATCGAGGGTGGCACCGATAGTGAAAGTACCATCAACGCCAGCCATCCCTACCGGGACCTTCTTCACTTAGGGTGCAGCTACATTGTATCTCTTGTTGTTGGAACACTCCAGCACGTCGTCAACGGGTGTCGTGCACTCGGAGGGGGCATGCTTCCCGGGCTCATTGCCGGAGGTCCTACAGTCCCTCTTCTTTCCTTTGCTTTCCTTGGAGGGAATTGCTGCCGCCACAGCCTCTACTGCGACTGCATCCCGATACATCTTGTGCACATAGATAATTGCATCCTTCTCGTCTGATGGGATAGTGAGGACTCCAAATGGCCCAGGCATTTTCAGGGTGTCATAAGCATAGTAGGATGCTACCATGAATTTGGCCAGGGCTGGTCGTCCAAGAATCCCATTGTACGGCAGGGGGAGATCAACCACATCAAACACTATCTTCTCAGTCCGAAAGTTCAGCTCTCCCCCAAACATCACCGACAACGTGATCTTCCCCTTAGGATGACTCCTGCCGGGGTTAACTCCTTGAAATGTGCCGGTAGCGTCTAGATCCTCTTCTCCTACCTGAAGCTTGTTGATAACTACTGGGGAAATCATATTCAATCCGGCCCCGCCATCCACTAACATCTTTGTGACCTTGAGGTTGCGAATTGTTGGGGAGACCAGCAATGGCAAACACCCTACCGCTGTTGTGTGGCTAGGGTGGTCCTCCTCATCAAAGATGATGGGCATGCGGGACCACTTGAGCGGCTTCCGGGCCTCTGGCGCTGGTTCCACGACATTGACCTCCCGTGCCCATCGCTTGAGTTGGCGATGAGAGATGTGCAAGGATGCATGTCACAACCTAGCTAGTTCAAGCATTAGAGTGTGCATCATGTTTAAATTTCTCTTAAATTTGAAATGGGGAAAGCAGAAACCCCCAACACCCCCTTGGAAACAACTAGGGTTTACAAAAATTATTTTTAATGAACCTGAAATGCCCTTCTAAAAAGTTCACCCTCCTTGTCTTGGGTTAAAACCTCTGCCAAAATTGGTGCACAATTTTCTAGGTCAACAGAAGGTCATTGAATTAAATCATAAGTATTTGAATTTGGGCATTTAAATGCTATAAAATAATTTAAATGCTCAAATAATCCTGGAAATAAATGTTTGCTGTTGGAAATAATCTAAACAGAGCCCACAATTATTTTCAGGATTTTTGGAAACGTTTTAGTATTTTATTTAAAGCCCAACAGTTGCAGTTAATTAGAAAAACAGAAACAAATAAAAAGAGAGAGAGAGAGAGAGAGGGAAGCCCACCCGGGCCTTACCTGTGCTGGCCCAGCCACCTGGCTCGGCCCAGCCTACTGGCTCTGCCAGTCGTCGTCCTCCTCGCGCCAGAAGGACGCGGAGCGCGTGGCCGGCGCCCGCGGCCACACGCCGGCCACCTCCTGCTTCCGCCGACGCCTGGAGACGCCTAGGGGTGCCACGCGACCCCCACGTCCCCCTCTCATCCTCGCTCACTCTCCCCTCGTCTCCCTCACCCTCTCCCGCACCATGGCCGACGAGCTTGTCGCCGTCTCACCGCCGTAGTCGCGCTCTCCGTCACCCCCTCGCCTCTCTGACCTGTCCAGAAGCTCCGCCGCGACGCCCTCGCCCTCCCCACCGAGCCACGCATCGCCGGAGGCCCTGCATCGCCGCCATCGGATCGTCTTCAACCTCGGTACCCGCCGGACGCCGTTCATCGATTCGCCTCGCTCCGGTCGCCCCCGAGCCCACTGAGCTGCTCATCGACCTCCCTGTGAGCTCCGCCGCCTTTCCCCTCTTCTTTCCCACGCGTTTGCACCCTCTAGGCCATAGTTCCACCATGGCCGAAGCTCGTCTCCGCTCGAGCTCGTCGCCGGCGTCGCTCCGGCGACCATTTGGTCCTCCCGTGCTATGCAACGTGCTTGCCGCATCGCGTAGTGCCTCGCTAGCGCTTCAGTTTCCGTGTTTGCACGCCGCAGCCCACTCCCCGCACATGGCCGAACTCCGGCCGCCGCCTTGGAGCTCGCCGTCGTCGTCTCCGGCCACCGTAGGCCCGGCCTCCACCACCACTAGATGCGCGACTGCAAGAGCTCTCCAACGAGCCCAAGAACGGCCTCGCCCGTGCCCTGTGGGCGTTTTCCGAGCTGCGCCACCGTCTCGGGCCTCGCCGGCGTCGAGTCGCCGGCGAGTTTGACCCAGTTTGACTCCTGGGTGGGCCCAGGTAGACCCCCCTGAGTCTATGACAGGTGGGGCCGGTCTGCTAACTAATTTAGGATTAGTTTTAATTAATTTTAATTAAATCAGTCACTGACATGTGGGCCCAGGCCCCACTGACAGCTAATTAGTGTTAATCTAATCCTGTTAATTAGCTGAGAGGCTGACAGAAGGGGCCCACCAGTCAGGTTTGACCTGGGCTGGCGCCTTTGACCTGCTGAGGTCAGCATGACGCAATGCTGACGCAGTAATGCATTTTCTGGATTTATTTTTATTCAGGAATTTCCAGAAAATAGTTAAAACTTCTAAAAATCATAGAAAATCAACCATAGCTCCAAATGCAAAGATTTATATATGAAAAATGATCAGAAAAATTCAATCTATCCATCTGTAATGGTTTCATGCATGACAAAACAAGTTTACCTTGCTGTTTAAGCAGAATAAGGAAATGCACTATTAAGGCCATGTTTAATGAGCTAATATTTGAATCTTTGATTCAAATGAGTTCATTCCTTTCTGTTATAGCTTGCATTAGGCCAAGACACATTCATATTGCCATGTCATAGCATGCATCATATTGTTGCATATCGTCATGTGTTGATTGTGTTCCGATGTGTTCTTCGTGGTAGGTTCTGCCTCCGAGGATATTCACGAGTATCCAACTGAAGGGCAGTATCCCACTACCACTCCATCAGGCAAGCAACCATTGATCATTCCGATACAAACCCATGTTCTCGCTTCTGCTCTTGTTTACTGCATTAAGACAACGCGATTCAAACTGCTGTGTGCTACGGTAGTTGAACCCTTATCCTCTGCATGACCTGTCATTGCCACAGTAACTAGATGAAACCCACTAGCATGTGTAGGAGTTGATTGAGCCATGTATGTGATTCCTACCTTGCTATGCCTGCTATGCTTAGAGTTGTGTCAGGTCTGGTTCATCTGGGTGATGGGCCAGAGTGAAATGCTTATGCCGGTAATGTGAGGGATGTGTTGAACATGTTTTGGTAAAGGTATCGATGAGAGGCCATGTAGGAGTACATGGTGGGTTGTTTCATTGAGGCCGTCCCTAAGAACTGAGATCTGTATGTGTGATTTAAGATTCAGCTACTACCATGCATTGGGATCCTTAATTGACCCTCTCGGCTTCTTAACCACCCTAGTACTCTGTCCAGGAGTTGCAAATAGTTTCTGGTGTTTGTAGGTTATGTGTTGGCGGCCGTGCGTAGCGCTGACCCTAGGGGTGGGCTATGTTGCGGTAGATACACCGTGGCACGGTGTACCGAGTCACCCGTTTGGTGTCTCGGGATCCCTGTTCACATCGTTCGGGGCCGTATGTGGAAACCTCGGCCGGACTCCCTGCGGATGGAACCTGGATAGGCGATAAACCTGGACTAGAGACTTAAGTGTTTAGGTAGGCCGTGGCCGACACCCTCGCTGGGCTTCCGCTTGAAGGTTGCCGAGTACATGTCGTGTAAACGGCGGTAAGTGGTGAAAGCGTGTATGAAGAAGTACACCCCTGCAGGGTATAAAACTATTCGAATAGCCGCGTCCGCGGTAAAGGACTACTTGGTTGCCTATACAGTTCATAGACAAGTTAATGGGTACTAATAAAAGACTCAAGATAAGTGTGAGTACCGAGGATGGCCCTCTCGTAGGATGACGAGGGAGGATCCCCGGTGGAGTATTGTGTTGGTGAGTAGTGGACTCGTGTGCGAAAACTATTTTACTGGTGAAGTTCCGTAGGATAGCTTAGCCAAGAGTCAAAGCTGGCTTGCTGCATTAACCCCACCACCTTCTTGAGAATAAGCATGTATAGTAGGTTCTGATGTAAGACTTGCTGAGTACCTTTGTACTCATGTTTGCTTAATTACTGTTTTCAGACGACAACACCGCCCCCTCCGATGGGTTCTACGTAGACCTTGACGTCGACGAGTGACTAGCCACCCAGGTGGTGATCCTGGCCATGGAGGGCCCTATGTAGATAGACAGGCTTCGAGAAGCCTTCTTTCTTTCTAGAGTCTGTACTCAGACTAGTTGCTTCCGCATGTGCTTGTATGTTTGTATGACTTGAGTGTCGGGTCATGTGACCCCTATCTGTATGAACATGTTATGTATGGCTCCCTGGAGCCTTTAAATAAAGTACTTGAGTTGTAGAGTTTTGTTGTGATGCCATGTTGTATGTACTCATATCGGGCATATTGTGTGTATGATTGAAATGCTTGGTATGAGTGGGATCCGACAATCTAGTTGTTTATCCTTGGCAGCCTTTCTTATGGGGAAATGTAGTCTAGTGTTCCTCGAGCCATAGTAGTCCGCTACAGCCCGGTTCACCGGAGTCCTGCTAGCCTAGCACTACTGTTCAGGACACTTGACTGGCCGGCATGTGTTTCACTTCGTTCCTATGTCTGTCCCTTCGGGGAAATGTCACGCTGTGACTTCCGGAGTCCTGCCTAGCCTGCTACAGCCCGGGTTCCCCGGAGTCCTGTTAGCCCAGTGCTACAGCCCGGAATCAATCGCTGATGACCGACATGCTCGATGTGATTCATGTATGCCTGTCTCCATAGGTCTGTGCCGCTTTGGGTTCATGACTAGCCATGTCGGCCCGGGTTCTCTGTCATATGGATGCTAGCGACACTATCATATACGTGAGCCAAAAGGCGCAAACGGTCCCGGGCCATGGTAAGGCGACACCCGTGGGATACCGTGCGTGAGGCCGCAAAGTGATATGAGGTGTTACCGGCTAGATCGATGTGACTTGGAATCGGGGTCCTGACAGCGTTGGCATCAGAGCTGGACTGCCTGTAGGTTCGTTGAGCCAAACTGGTCGATGTCGAGTCTAGAAATGCTTTAGTTATATGTAGGGGAATTGATTGTGGGAGGGAACGTAAGGCTCTTTTACTCCTTTACCCTATGCCTCTGATCTGAGTCATTCTCTTCTCATTCAACGTGGGTTAAGGACTAGGCTCTCTCCTTCTATCAGGTTCACGTGTTACTAATCCGTAGTAGCTTATAGGATTGATGCTACAAGCCCCAGTTCAGTTTCTACTATTTTAGTATGTTGCTAATTGGATCAGAATCTTGATATGATGTTGTTGAGTGGTATTGCGAACTGTTGTGGATGTCTCAAATCTTTTTCTGAGCATTTACAGCTGTTATGCTGTCCAATTTTCCCTAGAAATTCTGATGTCTTTGCATTGTGGTTGTGCTTTCAGATGGCCAACCGTGTTCAAAACCAAGTGGTTCGCCTGACCCGGTGCCTCGACGTGCCCGGTCATACTGCTATGTTAGTCCGGGTAATGATCGAGACGGGCTACCGTTGGTATCCCGAATACACCGTCGAAGAGCAGTTCCGCGACTTTAATCAAAGCCAATATCTCTGCACCGTCAGGATATTTCCTTCTTATCCTGGATCTACCGAGCCCCTTCACTGTTCCTATGGACTCGGGGTTACTGTTGAGATGGCTGTGCAGGATGCTGCCTATTCCATGATGACCATCTTGCGAGTCCGGACTGGCCTGCTTCGGAACACCGACTTCCGTTACATGCCAGCTTCACTTCCGGGAGCGCAAGGGTATCTTCAGGCTATCTATGCTGACTCCACTCAGGAGGACTCATTAACTCGTACCACTGCCGAGATGCTCGAAGATAAGGACCGAGAGAATCGGGCCTTGAGGCTGGAGCTTTTCAATACCCGTGCTGATCATTGGGCCACATTGACTCGGTTTGCACCTGCGGTGCAAGCTGGATGTATGGATACAAGGGATCTGTATCCTGTGAGATCAGCTCTGCCAGACATGGTGGATTGGCGTGATGTGGGAGGCATCACCCCACCCCGTGGTCCCCGCAGGCCACCGTTTGTTGGTCCAAGACCTCATCCTAGCCCCTATGGTCCACAGGCTCCTCAGGACCGTCTGTTCCCGGATGGTCACGTTGAACTTCCAGGCTATGGAGGTGACTTCTATGAGGACTACTACGGAGCTGTCTGAGTTAGTAGTAGTACCACTAGTATTGTAGTAGTTGTATCTCCACTGTCCTGCGAGACTTGTGGAATATGACTTTGTGTGTAATCAAATCCGGAGGTGTAGACAAATACTGTATAGGAGCTTGGAATGCCTCCGATGAGATGTAACGTCTTTCATCATAGTTGTACTGTAGCCTGGGCTTGTACTAAACTATGTATGATGTGTATGACCGTTGGTATATATATGGCAGTTTTATATTACCATGACATACGGATGAACATCTCTGCATTCCGCGTTATCCATTACATTCTGCACTCCTTGCTAAGTTTGAGCCATCCTTATCTAAACCATTGTCTTGTTTTCTCCTAGGATGGTCAACACCCGCAGCAACCCTGCTGCCTCGGAGCAGGGGGAAGCCAGTGCAGCTAGAGGTGAAAATCTGCCTCACCCGCCTTCTCTGGCCGAAGTAATGCTGGAGGCGGAAAGAAACAAGCGTGAGACTAACCGCCTGCTAGAGCGGATTGAGCAGAACACTGCACGCCACCCACGAAATGACTTGGTGTCAATCAATGACTTTATCAAGCTGTACCCACCAAAGTTTAACCATTCCGTCGAACCCCTCGACGCGGATGACTGGCTTCGCAGCATCACTCACAAGCTACGTTCTGCCAACGTAGCCGAAGCCGACAAGGTTACCTATGCTGCCTATCACCTCGAAGGCCCTGCTAGCCTTTGGTGGGAAAACTTCGAAGCTATGCGCCCGGTCGGCCAAGTTACTACTTGGGCTGAGTTCAGTGAGGCTTTCCGCGAGCATCACATTCCGGAAGGTCTCATGGATCGCAAGAGGGAGGAGTTCTGCAACTTCACCCAAGGAAGACTGACTGTGGATGCTTATAGTCGTGAATTTGGAAATCTGGCACGCTATGCTCCCGAAGAGGTATCTACTGACGCTAAGAAGCAAGCAAGGTTCCGCAAGGGACTTAGCCCTGAGCTTCGCCGCGATCTTCGTCTGCACGAGTGCACCTCCTTTCAGAAGTTGGTCAATAAAGCCATCAGTGCTGAGACAGGCCAGACTGATTATGACGCTTCACGCAAGCACTCCCGTGACTTTGGCTCTTCATCCGGCTCTGGAGCTCAGAAGCGCCGGGTGTGGATCCCAAGCACGGCACTGCCACCCAGGTTCATCCCGAGGCCATCCTTTGAGGCGCCTCGTCCCAACCAGCAATTTGCACCGCCCAAGCCCTATGGTGGCCCCGCTGCTAATGCTGCTCCACGCCCCAATGTGGTGACATGCTTTAAGTGTGGAGAGCCGGGTCACTATAGCCGAGAGTGTCCCCAGAACAACAACCCCAATCAAACTGGAAAGTCCGTTGGCCGTGGTAAGCCCGCGGGAAAAACATTCTACGCCAAGCCGGCCACCACTGCACGTGGCCATGTCAACTATGTTTCAGCCGAGGAGGCTCATGAGGATCCCAACGTCGTCCTTGGTACGCTCCTTGTTAACTGCCATCCGGCATCTGTTCTTTTCGATACTGGAGCATCTCATTCATTCATATCCGAGAGCTATGCTCGATTGCATAACACGACATTCTGTGACATGCCCACTTCCATGGTAATTCAAACTCCGGGTTCCAAATGGCAAACTTCTAGAGTAAGTCATGGGAACGAAATTCTTGTCGATAGACTTGTCTTCCTTGCATCCTTGATAGCTCTCAAGTCCACGGACATAAACATCATCTTGGGTATGGACTGGATGTCAGCTCATTACGCTAAGATTGATTGTGCCACTAGAACCGTTCAGCTTACTCACCCATCGGGCAAGACAGTCAATGTCTTAACTCGAGTGGCCAAGCGCCAGCTTTACTCCCTAAATGCCAACCCCCTTCCAGACCTTGAGGATGTTCCGATAGTCCGAGACTTTCCGGATGTCTTTCCAGAAGAACTGCCAGGTGTTCCACCTGACAGGGATGTCGAGTTTGTGATAGACCTTGTTCCAGGAACCGTGCCAATTTCTAGAAGACCCTACAAGATGGCACCCTTAGAACTAGCCGAGCTTAAGAACCAACTCGATGAGTCCTTGAAAAAGGGTTTCATCCGTCCTAGTTCCTCTCCTTGGGCTTGCCCCGTCCTCTTCGTCAAGAAGAAGGATGGAACGGATCGAATGGTTGTGGACTACCGCCCTGTCAACCTGGTCACCATCAAGAACAAATACCCGCTTCCTAGGATTAACGATCTGTATGATCAGCTCGCTGGATCCTCAGTCTTTTCCAAGATGGATTTGAGGTTGGGCTACCATCAAATCAAAATCAGAAACGGGGACATTCCCAAAACGGCCTTTGTTACTCGTTATGGCCAATACGAGTACACCGTCATGTCCTTCGGTTTAACCAATGCCCCAGCTACCTTCTCTCGGTTAATGAACTCGGTTTTCATGGAGTACTTGGATAAATTCGTCGTGGTATACCTCGATGACATACTCATCTACTCCAAGAATGAAGAGGAACATGCCGAACATCTAAGGCTGGTATTGATGAAACTTCGAGAGCATCGCCTTTATGCCAAATTCTCCAAGTGTGAATTTTGGTTGCCAGAAGTGACCTATCTAGGCCATGTAATCTCTGGCAAGGGTATTGCTGTCAATCCCGAGCGAGTTCAAGCCGTCCTTGATTGGACTCCACCTGAGACGGTCAAGCAAGTTCGGAGTTTCCTTGGCTTAGCGAGCTATTGCCGCCGCTTCGTCGAGAATTTCTCCAAGGTTGCTAAACCTCTAACTGAACTCCTCAAGAAAGATAAAAAGTTCGAGTGGACTCCACAGTGCGAGTTCAGCTTTCAGGAACTGAAAAGACGCCTGACATCTGCTCCCGTACTGGTACCACCAGATTTCTCCAAGGACTTTATTATCTATTGCGACGCCTCGCGACAAGGACTAGGTTGCATACTCATGCAGGATCGTCAGGTAATTGCCTATGCTTCACGGCAATTACACCCACATGAGGAAAATTATCCCACACATGATCTAGAGCTTGCAGCTGTAGTCCATGCACTTAAAACCTGGCGACATTACCTCCTCGGTAATCGTTGCGAGATCTTCACCGATCACCAAAGTTTGAAATATATCTTCACCCAACCAGACTTGAATCTCAGGCAAAGACGTTGGGTTGAGTTGATCTCGGATTACGACTTAGGAATAACTTACACCCCGGGCAAAGCCAATGTCATGGCTGATGCACTAAGCCGTAAATCCTATTGTAACAACCTGATGTTACAACAGAGTCAACCACCTCTCCATGAGGAATTCCGTAAGCTTAACCTTCACATTGTTCCTCGAGGATTCCTATCCACCCTGGTGGCGAAACCTACCCTTATGGATCAAATCATAACCGCCCAGCGGTATGATAAGGGCATATCCCGGATTAAGGAAAACATCGCTAGCGGAGTTGCTAAATGTTTCTCCATGGATGAGCGAGGTGCTGTCTTCTTCGAGAACCGTTTGGTGGTTCCCAAGAAACAACATCTGCGCCAGTTGATCCTTAAGGAAGCTCATGAATCCCCTCTCACCATTCATCCCGGTAGTACTAAAATGTATCAAGACCTACGCCAGAGGTTTTGGTGGACTAGGATGAAGAGAGAAATCGCTCAATACATTGCTAATTGCGACGTTTGTCGTCGTGTTAAAGCAGAGCATCAACGGCCTGCTGGCACTCTTCAACCTTTGGCTATTCCCGAATGGAAATGGGATAAAATCAGTATGGATTTCATCACTGGGTTTCCCAGGACCAAGAGAGGGAATAATGCCATCTTCGTCGTGATCGACCGTCTTTCCAAAGTAGCCCACTTTCTACCTGTTCGTGAGAGTATCACCGCTAGCCAGCTAGCCGATTTATACATCTCCCGAATAGTGTCTCTTCATGGTGTTCCATTGGAAATTAACTCAGACCGTGGGAGTCTCTTCACCTCTCGATTTTGGGAAAGTTTCCAAAATGCTATGGGAACTCGTCTCTCTTTTAGTACTGCCTTCCATCCTCAATCAAGTGGTCAAGTAGAGCGAGTCAATCAAATTCTGGAAGATATGCTCCGAGCTTCTGTCATCTCGTTCGGAATGAGTTGGGAGAAATGCCTTCCATTCGCGGAGTTTGCTTATAACAATAGTTATCAAGCCAGCTTGGGCAAGGCTCCTTTCGAAGTTCTCTATGGACGAAAATGTCGAACGCCTCTTAACTGGTCAGAAACCGGGGAAAGACAACTCTTTGGCCCGGATATGATTCAGGAAGCAGAAGAGCAGGTTCGCGTTATTCGTGAGAAATTGAAAACAGCCCAATCTCGTCAAAAGAGTCAATATGATCGTAAACATAAGCCTATGACTTATGAAGTCGACGAGAAGGCTTACCTTCGGGTTACTCCGTTAAAGGGAACCCATCGTTTCGGTATCAAAGGCAAATTGGCCCCTCGTTACATTGGACCCTTTCGCATTCTTGCCAAACGAGGAGAAGTTGCCTACCAATTGGAACTACCTCCGCATCTTTCCAGAGTTCACAATGTCTTCCACGTTTCACAACTCAGGCGTTGCTTCGCGGATCCTATCCGTGGAGTGGACCACGAAACGCTTGATCTACAAGATAACCTCTCCTATCGGGAATATCCCGTTCGTATCCTTGATCAGGCCGAGCGTACCACTCGACGTCAGAATATCAAGTTTCTCAAGGTTCAATGGTCACACCATTCCGAGAAAGAAGCCACTTGGGAAAGGGAGGATCGTCTTCGACTTGAGTACCCCACCTTCTTCCCGGAGGATCCTAAATCTCGGGACGAGATTCTTTTGAGTGGGGGTGAGTTGTCACACCCTAGCTAGTTCAAGCATTAGAGTGTGCATCATGTTTAAATTTCTCTTAAATTTGAAATGGGGAAAGCAGAAACCCCCAACACCCCCTGGAAACAACTAGGGTTTACTAAAATTATTTTCAATGAACCTGAAATGCCCTTCTAAAAAGTTCACCCTCCTTGTCTTGGGTTAAAACCTCTGGCAAAATTGGTGCACAATTTTCTAGGTCAACAGAAGGTCATTGAATTAAATCATAAGTATTTGAATTTGGGCATTTAAATGCTATAAAATA
This sequence comes from Triticum aestivum, assembly GCF_018294505.1. Taxonomy (NCBI): domain Eukaryota; kingdom Viridiplantae; phylum Streptophyta; class Magnoliopsida; order Poales; family Poaceae; genus Triticum; species Triticum aestivum. Next base: position 264,765,353 of record NC_057797.1, on the reverse strand, counting down.
ATTTAAATGCTCAAATAATCCTGGAAATAAATGTTTGCTGTTGGAAATAATCTAAACAGAGCCCACAATTATTTTCAGGATTTTTGGAAACGTTTTAGTATTTTATTTAAAGCCCAACAGTTGCAGTTAATTAGAAAAACAGAAACAAATAAAAAGAGAGAGAGAGAGAGAGGGAAGCCCACCCGGGCCTTACCTGTGCTGGCCCAGCCACCTGGCTCGGCCCAGCCTACTGGCTCTGCCAGTCGTCGTCCTCCTCGCGCCAGAAGGACGCGGAGCGCGTGGCCGGCGCCCGCGGCCACACGCCGGCCACCTCCTGCTTCCGCCGACGCCTGGAGACGCCTAGGGGTGCCACGCGACCCCCACGTCCCCCTCTCATCCTCGCTCACTCTCCCCTCGTCTCCCTCACCCTCTCCCGCACCATGGCCGACGAGCTTGTCGCCGTCTCACCGCCGTAGTCGCGCTCTCCGTCACCCCCTCGCCTCTCTGACCTGTCCAGAAGCTCCGCCGCGACGCCCTCGCCCTCCCCACCGAGCCACGCATCGCCGGAGGCCCTGCATCGCCGCCATCGGATCGTCTTCAACCTCGGTACCCGCCGGACGCCGTTCATCGATTCGCCTCGCTCCGGTCGCCCCCGAGCCCACTGAGCTGCTCATCGACCTCCCTGTGAGCTCCGCCGCCTTTCCCCTCTTCTTTCCCACGCGTTTGCACCCTCTAGGCCATAGTTCCACCATGGCCGAAGCTCGTCTCCGCTCGAGCTCGTCGCCGGCGTCGCTCCGGCGACCATTTGGTCCTCCCGTGCTATGCAACGTGCTTGCCGCATCGCGTAGTGCCTCGCTAGCGCTTCAGTTTCCGTGTTTGCACGCCGCAGCCCACTCCCCGCACATGGCCGAACTCCGGCCGCCGCCTTGGAGCTCGCCGTCGTCGTCTCCGGCCACCGTAGGCCCGGCCTCCACCACCACTAGATGCGCGACTGCAAGAGCTCTCCAACGAGCCCAAGAACGGCCTCGCCCGTGCCCTGTGGGCGTTTTCCGAGCTGCGCCACCGTCTCGGGCCTCGCCGGCGTCGAGTCGCCGGCGAGTTTGACCCAGTTTGACTCCTGGGTGGGCCCAGGTAGACCCCCCTGAGTCTATGACAGGTGGGGCCGGTCTGCTAACTAATTTAGGATTAGTTTTAATTAATTTTAATTAAATCAGTCACTGACATGTGGGCCCAGGCCCCACTGACAGCTAATTAGTGTTAATCTAATCCTGTTAATTAGCTGAGAGGCTGACAGAAGGGGCCCACCAGTCAGGTTTGACCTGGGCTGGCGCCTTTGACCTGCTGAGGTCAGCATGACGCAATGCTGACGCAGTAATGCATTTTCTGGATTTATTTTTATTCAGGAATTTCCAGAAAATAGTTAAAACTTCTAAAAATCATAGAAAATCAACCATAGCTCCAAATGCAAAGATTTATATATGAAAAATGATCAGAAAAATTCAATCTATCCATCTGTAATGGTTTCATGCATGACAAAACAAGTTTACCTTGCTGTTTAAGCAGAATAAGGAAATGCACTATTAAGGCCATGTTTAATGAGCTAATATTTGAATCTTTGATTCAAATGAGTTCATTCCTTTCTGTTATAGCTTGCATTAGGCCAAGACACATTCATATTGCCATGTCATAGCATGCATCATATTGTTGCATATCGTCATGTGTTGATTGTGTTCCGATGTGTTCTTCGTGGTAGGTTCTGCCTCCGAGGATATTCACGAGTATCCAACTGAAGGGCAGTATCCCACTACCACTCCATCAGGCAAGCAACCATTGATCATTCCGATACAAACCCATGTTCTCGCTTCTGCTCTTGTTTACTGCATTAAGACAACGCGATTCAAACTGCTGTGTGCTACGGTAGTTGAACCCTTATCCTCTGCATGACCTGTCATTGCCACAGTAACTAGATGAAACCCACTAGCATGTGTAGGAGTTGATTGAGCCATGTATGTGATTCCTACCTTGCTATGCCTGCTATGCTTAGAGTTGTGTCAGGTCTGGTTCATCTGGGTGATGGGCCAGAGTGAAATGCTTATGCCGGTAATGTGAGGGATGTGTTGAACATGTTTTGGTAAAGGTATCGATGAGAGGCCATGTAGGAGTACATGGTGGGTTGTTTCATTGAGGCCGTCCCTAAGAACTGAGATCTGTATGTGTGATTTAAGATTCAGCTACTACCATGCATTGGGATCCTTAATTGACCCTCTCGGCTTCTTAACCACCCTAGTACTCTGTCCAGGAGTTGCAAATAGTTTCTGGTGTTTGTAGGTTATGTGTTGGCGGCCGTGCGTAGCGCTGACCCTAGGGGTGGGCTATGTTGCGGTAGATACACCGTGGCACGGTGTACCGAGTCACCCGTTTGGTGTCTCGGGATCCCTGTTCACATCGTTCGGGGCCGTATGTGGAAACCTCGGCCGGACTCCCTGCGGATGGAACCTGGATAGGCGATAAACCTGGACTAGAGACTTAAGTGTTTAGGTAGGCCGTGGCCGACACCCTCGCTGGGCTTCCGCTTGAAGGTTGCCGAGTACATGTCGTGTAAACGGCGGTAAGTGGTGAAAGCGTGTATGAAGAAGTACACCCCTGCAGGGTATAAAACTATTCGAATAGCCGCGTCCGCGGTAAAGGACTACTTGGTTGCCTATACAGTTCATAGACAAGTTAATGGGTACTAATAAAAGACTCAAGATAAGTGTGAGTACCGAGGATGGCCCTCTCGTAGGATGACGAGGGAGGATCCCCGGTGGAGTATTGTGTTGGTGAGTAGTGGACTCGTGTGCGAAAACTATTTTACTGGTGAAGTTCCGTAGGATAGCTTAGCCAAGAGTCAAAGCTGGCTTGCTGCATTAACCCCACCACCTTCTTGAGAATAAGCATGTATAGTAGGTTCTGATGTAAGACTTGCTGAGTACCTTTGTACTCATGTTTGCTTAATTACTGTTTTCAGACGACAACACCGCCCCCTCCGATGGGTTCTACGTAGACCTTGACGTCGACGAGTGACTAGCCACCCAGGTGGTGATCCTGGCCATGGAGGGCCCTATGTAGATAGACAGGCTTCGAGAAGCCTTCTTTCTTTCTAGAGTCTGTACTCAGACTAGTTGCTTCCGCATGTGCTTGTATGTTTGTATGACTTGAGTGTCGGGTCATGTGACCCCTATCTGTATGAACATGTTATGTATGGCTCCCTGGAGCCTTTAAATAAAGTACTTGAGTTGTAGAGTTTTGTTGTGATGCCATGTTGTATGTACTCATATCGGGCATATTGTGTGTATGATTGAAATGCTTGGTATGAGTGGGATCCGACAATCTAGTTGTTTATCCTTGGCAGCCTTTCTTATGGGGAAATGTAGTCTAGTGTTCCTCGAGCCATAGTAGTCCGCTACAGCCCGGTTCACCGGAGTCCTGCTAGCCTAGCACTACTGTTCAGGACACTTGACTGGCCGGCATGTGTTTCACTTCGTTCCTATGTCTGTCCCTTCGGGGAAATGTCACGCTTTGACTTCCGGAGTCCTGCCTAGCCTGCTACAGCCCGGGTTCCCCGGAGTCCTGTTAGCCCAGTGCTACAGCCCGGAATCAATCGCTGATGACCGACATGCTCGATGTGATTCATGTATGCCTGTCTCCATAGGTCTGTGCCGCTTTGGGTTCATGACTAGCCATGTCGGCCCGGGTTCTCTGTCATATGGATGCTAGCGACACTATCATATACATGAGCCAAAAGGCGCAAACGGTCCCGGGCAATGGTAAGGCGACACCCGTGGGATACCGTGCGTGAGGCCGCAAAGTGATATGAGGTGTTACCGGCTAGATCGATGTGACTTGGAATCGGGGTCCTGACAATGCACCTCCATCAATGCATAAGCCGTCTGTGGCCTTCTGAAATTCCTTCTCCCTGGTTTCCTCTTCATTCCCTGCATCACTCACGGTCAATACTTCTATGAACGGTACTAGGTGTGCCCGAACCTTCCACGGTCAATACTGCCTTGTCTCTTGGCTTCTTACTTCGCTTCTTGACCTTCCTTTGACTGGTTGATTCATCCTCATCCTCTGAATCAACATTGATGCAATCTTCCTCTCCAGGCAACTTCCTTCCTTCTTCTATCCGAGCACACTTATCCACCAGCGTGTATATCTCCTTCACGGTCTTGGGCAACGCACATTCATCTTAGAACGAATGCGACAGTTGCGCACATTAGACTGGAAGGCTTCTATAACAGCTGCCGGATGGATATTTGGAATATTTCTATGAACTTTACTGAATCTCTGTAAATACTTACAGAGGGTTTCTCCTTCCTTTTGTTGGAGAAGCTGCAGGTCACTGGGCCTGCCGGGCTCTTGGTGGCCACCGGTGAAGGCACCGATGAACTCGTGGCACATATCTGCCCATGATGAAATGGAGTTCTCCGGCAGGTGCATCAGCCAAGACCTCACGTTGGACTTGAGGTCCAAAAGGAAGTAGTTGGCGAACACCTTCTCGTCTCTTCCCCCGACAGCCTGAACATCGATGGTGTAGATGCTCAGGAACTCTGCTGATTTCAGCCTCCCATCGTACTTCTCAAGTATCATTGGCTTGAACGTGCGAACGGACGGCCAATGGATTTGCCACAGCTCCCGTGTAAAGGAAGCACAGCTGACCTTGAAAGGTAGGCACCCGCCAACACTGAGTGCGGGCTCGTCAACGTTGAGGCCGCCGCACCCGCCGGTCTGGCGGAGGTGATCGTGGCACTGATCCAAGGCGGCGCGCGCGTCTCCCCGCCGCCTATCCTCTGGGGTTCGACGTTGGCCTGGACGTGCTCAAGGGTCCGAAGAGGCCATCGAGACATCGTTGGGGTCTCGATTATGCCACGCCCATGTCGGCTACCGTGGTGGGGATTGCACCATAGGGACATCCCCCTTTGTTCGGCCAGCAGTGCAGACGGTTGTTGTCGCTTGAGGAGGTCATGGCGGGCCGGCTTGCCTCGAGGCCCCAGCTTCAGGGAAGCCGAGCAGGCTCTGGATGGTGGCGCGCCATTCTTCCATCTGCTCGGCCGCCCACAGGAACCTCAGTAGGAGCTAAGCTCATGCCATAGCCTCCGTGGCAGTGCTTGGCATATCGGTTGATGATGATGATCGCACCGCCGCCTGGCTCCTAACGGCGCCAGCGGCGTCGTCGGTGGTGATGTCGCGTCCATGCAGCCGTGGAACAACCACCTGGGCTGCAGGGTCGCGCGGTGGTGGTGCCCGGGGGTCAGCCGCTCCGTCGAGTACAACAGCTTGGTCGGCTTGTCTAGGTGGAGACACACTGGTCGTGGTCGCGCCAGCTGTGGGGGCGGCCGGAGGGCGTTGGTTCACCCCGGACCGAGTGCCGTTGGTGCGACTATGCCCATCAGTGGGAGGAGAGGGTGCAGAAGGAGTGACCCCCTCGCCCGCACCCTGTGGAGCTTGACCACCATGGCGTTGCTGATGTTGTTCTCTTCCGACGTGTCCAGCCCCCGTGTCGGCTGCGGGGGGAGCCGTGATGGCGCCACCTGCCCCAGTCACGCCCCCAACAGCGTTCATGTCCTCGCTCGCCTCTGTAGCCTCCGAGGCACCCGAGGCTGCGGGCGGCGGAGCCTTCGTAGTGGACGGATGTGCCGGATTTCTTCTTCTTAGGTGCCATGGGCGATGGCGTCATCGAAGGTGAAGTTGGCGATGAAGATGACGCGTTGTGCATGCTTTCAGGTTCGTGCAAGCGAGCTCCCTGCCTGGCGTGCAAAAGATGTCGCGGGATATCCGCGACCACCTAAGGGACCGGGTGGCCCCTTGATGGTTCAGCGGGGGGATGTCGCGTTGCACAAATAGCAGACCAGCGCACGGCAGCACGACAAAGAGCACACAATCGATTTACTCAGGTTCGGGCCGCCGCGAGGCGTAAGACCCTACGCCTGCTTTGGTGGATAGATGGTGGAATGAGAATGGTGGTGCATAGTACACTTGCTCGGCAAGGGTTTCCTGAGGCGACTACGTGCATGTGGTGGCTTGGGCTTGTCAACTTTCAAACCTTCTAACCCCTCCTACGAGTGCCATGGGCCTCCTTTTATACATTAAGGGGTCACCAAAGTGGAAAAGTGGTCATTATCCACTGATATGATAGCAAACAGTGCTATCATACCTAACTCTGCAGGCTGACAGGGTGCATTAAATGCGTCGCTTAGTGTCACATCACTGAGCGTTCAGCAAGGCCTGTCGGGCTATATATCTTGCCAGCTCCGCTCTTGCCCTCTTGACACGTCGCAGGACGGGTGTCATTTATAGGTTTCTCTGTAGGAAATGGCTGCCATGTGGTAAATGGCTGCCACCTAGTCATATTGCGGCTTGACACTGCACCGATTGGCGACGTGAGTCATGTTGGAGTGGTTGGTGGGGTGATTCTACCCTCACGAGCCCCCGGCAGGCTCTGCCGGGGAGTCTTGGTCGCCTGCTCCTTGTGGCTGGGCTCGCCCCTTGTCGGGCTTGCCCGCCCAACAAAGGAGGCCTTTCTCTTGCCGAGGCCTTGCTTCTCTTGCTCGGTCTTGGTCTCTCTGAGTTGTATGTTGTTTCTTCAAATCTCTTGGTCCTTCATCCTCTAGCTTGTCCTGGTGCTTCAATCTTGATCTTGTGCCTGTGCACAGTTGGTCAACAGACCTAGGGTTTGTTGCGCCAACACCTAGGCTGGTCATAGTGGCAAGTAACTTAGACTAGTAACTCTATGGTTACCCTAAGAGCAAGTACTACCTCCGTCCTGGTTTACTCTTCCTATTTTGTAGTATCAAAATTTGACCATAGATTTAACTGACAAAATGTTAATGCATGTCACTAAAAAATATATCGTTGGATTCGTATTTGAACATAATTTCAAGTGGTATATTTTTTGGTGACATGCATTGGCATTTTCTTAGGTAAATCCATGGTCAAAATTTTACACTAAATACGAGTTAGTACAAAAGTGGGCTATAACAACCCTCCACTATGTAGGCCAAAACATGTGCCAAATTCACTTGTGATGCATTTGGCATCAATGCCCTCCATTGCTCACCTGGTGCCCAATCTGAATCACCTACTTTGCTCTAGTGCCAAATTTACTCACGCAATGAAAAAACACTTGCATGGGAGAGGGAGAGGACTAAGGCAAAAAAACACTTGTTTGGGAGAGTGAGAGGCTGGTGTAGTTAATTTGATTGATTTGTTTATACATGTGGGTCTGTGTGCACAGCGGTGCCAACTCTCTCACATCGCTAGAGCGGTGCCAAAATATTTTGATTTTTCATCGATGCGTATTATGTGGCATACTTTTGAGAAATATGGCATCAGCCACATAGTGGAAGGCAACAAATGCCGAAGCTCTTCACGTGCTCCAAGGTAAATGACAGGAAAGAGAAACAGAGCGAGAGAGAGTGTGTGAAAAAATATCACTAGCCTTAGAGCCAACCCTATCGTATGAGTGGATGATATTGGTACCTATTAATGACACGACAATCTTATACAACCAGCTGCTCTAATATATTCTCTTCTTTTGGAGATAAAAAAGACCCGAAAGTGAAAAATGTGCTGCACTATAACAATCTCATCGAATTCCTTGATCTCCATCTTACAGAAATTGATTTGATCAACTACCGATGTAGCACATCAGAGATTAAATTGGCCAGGTTCTTTGTTCTGGAGGCAAGTGTGCTCAAGGTAATGAGGTTTAGCGTTCTCTAGCGCAACAATAAATGGCGTGTTGATCACCGCAAGCGTCGAAGCCTAACTGACAAAGTCTCCGCAGAAGCTAATTTTTTTTGAAACATCAAGTCGCCAGAGACTCAATAATTTATTTGCCCATTAGTGACTTGTCACGGCGGTTGATTTTAGTTTGTACGATAATGCTGCATCCACCTAAGGTAACGAAAGTTCTTCCGTAAACTTCGTAATAATTCCCTCTTCATAGGTGCAACATTACTCCTAACATTTGTAATATCAGTTTGAAACTTGTAATATTGTCGTGCCCTATTCTTGCATTTTCAAAATCCTGCGAATGAAAGAGGTCCTCTGTGACACCCTGGTTTTTGCCATCCTGATTTTCCTTTGCCTTTTTCCTTTTTATTTGGATTTTGAGTTAATTCATTTGGACTTAGCACTTGGGAATTATTTTGATTGTCACCCAAGTGACTCCTCCCACCTCTCACAACCTCTCTTGACCTCTCATTCATCATCATAATGATTTGGAAAAGATTTCTTCTAAGGAAAATATTCATTTTCACCCTGAAAATGGAATACCTTCACTTTCACTCCAAAGGAACCCCTCTTTTTCTTGCCCACAAAAATCTCAGAAAATTCTCACACATCCTTTGGACAGTGCCTCATCACCCAATGGAAAATTTTCATGTGGTTATGTGGCCCATTTTTGCTTGGGGAAATCATTTGCATTCTGACCAGAAAATGCAGTTTGTACTGCAAGTGCATTATACCTTGATCTTATGGAGCTGAATTTTCTTGAGCATCATTACCTTAGTACGTAACACTAAACCCCAAATTTGGCCACAAGTTTCTGTACAGAAACTTTCACTAAGTGTTGTGATCAACTCACTCATCCTGGTAGTTTGTTCACTCCTTTCCAAGCCTAAACAGTGCACGGTCGACATCCTAGACATGGTTTGGCATCACCTGGGCATCACGTTCGCACAGTGCCCGTGGTGTCTGCGTGAAGCATAGGCTCTTGCACACAGTCAGCACGCTCTACGTCGCGCCCGAGCCTTTGTTTGGCTCGTGCTCGTCTCAGCGTTAAGCCCAGCCTGCCGCACCGCGCCACCAGCCTCACCTCATCATCCCAGCACCCTCGCTCCCGCTCGCCGGCACCGGAGCCGCCACAATGATCACGCGCACCTCGCGCCAGAGGAGCACAATGCCCCTGTGCTCGAGTCAGTCCCCTCCCGTGCATCTTGTGCTTGTCTCCGAGCTCGAACAGTGGTCGCGTGAGCCCTGGAGCCTTCTCCCACTCTCACTGACGCCCCTCGTCGCCGTGCGCCGCTCCTAGAGACTTCGACAAGCTCTCGACCCTCGCCTCGGCCATGCCTATAAATAACCCCCCCCCCCCCCCCCCGAGCTCATTTCTCCTCACCTCTCCACACGCTCAACCTCCACGACACCGTAGGAAGCCGTAGCCCGGACGGGTAGGCCTCTGGCCGCCGTCCCCAACCCGAGCTCACCAGCGATCCCCTTTCTTTGCCCCTCCCACTCCCGTGGCTAAAGAGCTCGACTGAGTGCATGGGCGTATTTTGGTGGTCCACTGTTGCTCGTTGACGCCTCTGGAGCCGCTAGAATGACCCCTCGACGTCAACATCTTCTTCTCCGACGAGCTTCGCCCTCTGCAGCAGCTGGAGACGGCCTGGACGACCTCGTCCATCCACCTCTCGCCAAGCTATGGGTGCGCCATAGTCTTCAACGTCGATCTATTCCTTCCACGGCGGCCGCCCACCTCTCCTCTTCGGAGAAACGCCGGTGATGCGCCGCCCCACCTCTGTTTCCCTCTCTCTCCCTAGACCTGACGCGTGTGGCCCGCTGTCAGCCTCACCACTCCTGCCCGAAGTAGTACGAGTGGAGGCGTATTCTCTGAAATACGCCTTCGCCGTCACCCCCTGGATTTTCTATTTATTCAAATTTTTAAATCATTTTAACACAAACTTTGATGAGCTCTCACTCCTAATCTATAAGTCCAAATGAGTTGATTCTTTTTGCATTAGTTTTATATTGAAATATTCTAGGAACACACGAAATTTGAGATTTTTCCTTGCTGTCTAGAATTTCTGGTGAATTTCAGAGTGATTATTGATATTTTCTTTTGCTATTTTTATTTATTTTCAGAAGGAGAAGCTTGCCTTTAGGAGAACCAGGAGGAGTGTGACCCTCCTCTGTACTAAGGCAAGCCACACAAATATTTGCATGGTGTCATTTCAATAACTATGATTTTCCAACTTGAATATGGTTTATTTCATGCATTAAATCATTTAAACAATATTGCTATATTGTTTCAATTGTTATGTTTGGAATGTTTAGCTTGTTGTAGCACTTGAGTGCATGGACTAGTGTGATGAAATAGTATGATTTTGATAGCATGACTATGGTTTGGTAATGATCGGTATTATTTTCATAAAATGGTTTATTATTTTCACCATGCTAATGTCATAACTAAAAATGATTGAGTTAAAACAAGATTCTCTAAAGTGATTAGTTGTGCATGCAGAATGATTCTATGATGTTGATCCATTTCATTTCAGTGATATGTCGATATAGCTACATGTCAGATAGTTGCATGTTTATGGCATACTATGACTTGAGTTCTTTTATTTCAAGTTAAACATGATGATAATTCAACTTGAACATAATGTTGATCGGGTCATGGTGCCACCGAATCGAGCTTCCTAGTGCAACCACACTTTCCTTTATGGGAATGCCCTTATTCCGTCCGTTGTCATGCCTATGGTTGGTGCCTCCAACAAGGGAAGGTTATGGGCGTGTGGTACCCTGGCCCGGTAAGAAGACATAACCTTCTGTGCCCGTTGTTGTTATGGTACCTTGTCCCCATTTGGGACCGTTTATGTTTTGCCACGACGGTGGCCGTGGATGTCACGGGTTGACATCGGGGCCACCCATGACTTAGCCCAGAGGGGAGTTGGTTAGAGTGGCCAGGACAGTGTCATGGCCATGGGTTGGTTATGTCGGAATGCCATTGGTCCACCTGAATGGGAGTTCGAGGCTATGGGTTCCGTGGTGTGTGGTACAGTGTGCTAACCTCTATAGACTGTATGTTAAATCTATCGATAGCCGTGTCCTCGGTTACAGACCCAGTTCGTAGTAGGTGACACCATGGATCAACATAATTAATTTAATCTTACACACTAAAGTTATATGGTTGGCACTAGTTATGAGATGATATTGTTGAAACCACAAGATGGTTGCTGTTAGAACCAGACAGTTGGTTTCCTTTGTGATCCGAGAGTGATCACTGTGTTGATGAGATTGGTTACGAGGTTACTCGTATGGTAAGCAAGTCCGAGGGACTCGGTGCACAAGCATGTTCACTTCATGAGTAGTATGTTGAAGCATTGCATTTAACCTGCTTAATGGTCATGTTATTGTTTGTCATTATGCTTTTATTTGTTGTGAGCTTGCAAGTACATTCAATGTACTGACCTAGCGTGTCATGCCAGCTTTTAGGAAAGTCTTACCGGATCAGGGTGCTTCCCGTGTCTAGACCGTGTCCATGTCAGTGTCCCTGTGCTATGGAGTTCCACTTCGTCATTGTTCCGCTGACGCGTAGTTGTCGTGATCGAGGCCCCTTCACGTTCATTAAATAATGTACATACTGTTCAGCCGCACCGTGTGTGCCACTTGGCCTCGCTATCTGATGTAATATCAAACCTATGTTTCCGCTAGCATCAATAAAGCGGTTGTTTTCTGTACCAAGTTGTTGTGTGTTGCTAGAAGACTAGATCTCTGGGTTGGCAATGCAAGGTAAACCGGTTGCTTTGAGCTGGGGTGCCACAATGCTTGGTATCAGAGTCGCATTGACTATAGGACACGCTAGATGTCGATGCGTTAGTTGAACTGTAGCTAGTTTAGTTTTGAGGGTCGGTAGTGCTTGCATCAGATTGCTGCATTGTATGTATTTGATTTACTGTTCTTACTAACCGATTAACGACTGTGAGTGTAGATGGCTCCAGTACCATATGCATGTCAATTGGAGCTGGCACCGTGCACTTCGTCGCACCTTCCTCGAGGTGTATGGCGTCGCCTCTACCCTCACAGTGATGACCCAGTATATCGGGTGTACCGGGAGTGCCTAGCAGACTCAGTATACGAGTATCACGTGGTGGTTACTTTGCACTGCAGTTCGACATCTGGTTCATACACCCGTTCTTCTAGGAGTGGTTTCTCTTCTACCCCTGCTCATGCTGTTTAATTTGCTGCATTTGAGATTCTCATTGAGTTATGCTATAACAAGATACAAATGCAGACCCACCCAGGCTTCTACTACTACCCATCCCTGCACGATGATGGGCGTGTCCGTTTTCCTATTATTGATCCGGCGGCCGAGAGTCCCGCTAGCCACCTTTCCCGCTATATCACTGCTAGCTATCTTCTGGTTCACGAGCTGGCCCAAGAGCTGACTTGTGCTCGCACTGCTTTGGTGGTTGTCGGTGTCAATGCCGGTAGACTTTGGGTAGGGGGTCCCGAACTGTGCGTCTAAGGAGGATGGTAACAGGGGCAGGGGACACGATGTTTACCCAGGTTTGGGCCCTCTTGATGGAGGTAATACCCTACGTCCTGCTTGGTTGTTCTTGATAATATGAGTATTACAAGAGTTGATCTACCACAAGATCATAGAGGCTAAACCCTAGAAGCTAGCCTATGGTATGATTGTATGTTGTCCTACGGACTAAACCCTCCGGTTTATATAGACACCGGAGGGGGCTAGGGTTACACAGAGTCGGTTACAAGGGAGGAGATCTACATATCCGTATTGCCAACCTTGCCTTCCACGCCAAGGAGAGTCCCATCCGGACATGAGACAAAGCCTTCAATCTTGTATCTTCATAGTCCAACAGTCCAGCCAAAGGATATAGTCCGGCTGTCCGGAGACCCCCTAATCCAGGACTTCCTCAGTAGCCCCTGAACCAGGCTTCAATGACGATGAGTCCGGCGTGCAGTTTTGTCTTCGGCATTGCAAGGCGGGTTCCTCCTCTGAATACTCCATAGAAGATTCTGAACACAAGGATAGTGTCCGGTTCTGCAAAGCAATTTCCACATACCACCGTAGAGAGATTAATATTTCCACAAATCTAATCCACAACTGACATCATGGATCAGCAAGGGGCTGAACTAGGGTCCAGTAAATGATGTGCCGATATTGCAGTGTCACATCTGAGATCTCCTTGAGAGAGATGTCAGCCTGGTTATGGTAATGCAAGTCATGCTAGTTCGTCGAGTCCAACCTTGCAAACGTCGACCCCTTCATATGTGGGAATTCAACCCGGAAGAACCACGAACTATTCAACACTTCCTTGGCATGACACTCGAAGAGATGTACAAATTGTTCTTCAGACCCCAAATAGAGTGTCCGGACACCATCGAGGATGCGGGTCTGAGCTGTAACCGCCCTGATACCGAAGTAAGTAATCCCATGGCCGAACACGTTGTCCTTTTATTTATCATGACATCATTCTGAAAAGTCGCTCTTTGACCAGGACTGGATAACAAAGGCGAAGATGATCAGGTGTTCGGCCCCCCTTCCCGAAGGCTTGGCCAATCCAGTAGTAGACAGAATGCTCGAGCTGGCGCCTTATCAGGTGCCCTTAGGGGAAGATAAAGGGGGAATAAAGAGGCTGAAAGCGGGCCTCACTCACTACTCGTCCAAACCGGGGAATTAGCGCCTCCGCGAAGGAGGATAACCAGGGAGAAGAATATGACACTCCCTCTGCCCGAGGAAGGAAGAGGACCACCTCTGAAGACCCGGAAACAAAGGTTTCCAAACGGGGGAAGAAATCTTCGCTAGAGGGTCCTGCCTCGGAGGGTACTCTTGCTGCACAATGTCCGCAAGGGGATCAGCCCTCTATCGAGCTGTACGTAATCAAAAAGTACTTAATAGTGAAAATATCCTACCTTACTTCTGAAGACAATAACCGAAGCATATATCTTGTAGTTCGGATCGTAGCCCTTATCGACAGAGTTTGTCTTTGGGGGATCTTCTTCCGGAGATGATGGAGAGCGAAACACCTCCCCCTGCCACCCTGCTTCATGAGGTGGGCGACCCTGAAGTGTCGTCGTGGAGGGTTTCTCCTGATCCTCCAAGGCTAGAGGATAATCCTTTGGCCACCCGGAGTCCTCATTATTTGGCTCCTAAAGAGAGCGACAGAAAGAGTCTGGAACTGTATAGTGTGCTGTCGGACACACTGAAGGATCTTCTAGAGCAAGCGGCCATCTCAGAAGCGCATCGCACGCTAATGGGTACGGTAATTGAAAGGATTTCATCCACCAAAAGCGGGTTGCATGAAACTTTTATGAGTCTGCTGAAAGGCTTTGAGGTATGTGAAATAGTGTATGTTTCTGACAGTACCGCACACGTTAGGTGTGCCCTATGCAGATAGTAGCCCCTGAGACTCTGGTTGCCGTTGAAAACGGCGGCAAACAGAGGATCATAGTCCTAGGTAATAACCAGACCGCCTTTATGTGTAGGTGGCTGAAGGTCCACTGGCTAGCCGGACTGATGAGTTTGCCGAGCTAAAGTGGCAACTTGATGCGGCAGATGCCTACATCGTGCTTGTCAACAAGTGGCTTGACGAGGCACAGGGTAAGTGATTTCTCGGGTGATCAACACATAGTAAGAGGAGCATGATGTCGGTATCTTTAATATGTTGTGACTGCAGATGGAGCTGCCACCGTGGAGACCCTTCGGGTGGAGCTTGCGTGAGCCAAGGAACAAGCAAGGAATAGCGATTCAGCCGCTCTAAAGGTGGTCGAGGAGCTGAGGGCCGAACAGGCTGCGCATTGCCAGAGCAAGGAAAGAATAGCCAAGATGGCCATTGAGTTGAAAGATGTCGCTGACCGTTACCAGCTTCTTGAAAAAGAAAGCCGAGTGAAGGCGACGGACCTGGAGAAGGCCATGGTAGCAGCCAAGCAAGCTCGCTCCAAAATCAGAGCGACGAAGGAGGAGCTGCAGATATCGTGGCTGGGAAGCCCTTTTTGTTGCGGACTAAGTTCGGAGATCCGTAGTATGCTCCTCTTGATCAACTATGGAGTTCTGTAGACGCATACGTGGATTTGGCAGCAAGTGGTGCTGATGCGGCCGAGTACTTCAAGGATCAAAAAGATCGTGAAGTGGAAAAGCTGTTCTAGTCACAGTTCCATGCTCCAGTGCGTCCTCTGCTGTTGAATGAGCGAATGGCCGAGTGGGCCGAGCTCCATAGGTTGTCCGGACTTGCCATGAGGTCTGTTGTGGAATATCTGTGGTTGGGAGGGCCAATGCTGAATAGTTACTTTAGTTTAGGGCAACAATTCCTTGGTGCTGTGCTGCACATCGACGCTATGAAGAGATAGGCGTGCAAAGAGGGTGCGCGGATGGCACTTGCCCATGTCAAGACATACTGGGCAGAGATGGAGGTCACCACTATTGTAACACAGTGTTCAGCCGTGGGCCGAGTGGCTGCCGAGAACTACTTTGAAGAAGTCCTTGAAGGCACTCGTTCGATAGAGGCTCAGTGCTCGAAGAATGTTATGTTCTAGTGACATGTACTCCCATTGTAAAAACAATGTTTTATTGAATTATAAAGGTCGTGTTTATACTTTTTCCTGAAAGTATTATGATGCCTCCTGTGCGGCCATTTATGTATATATGTATATAACTTGAAAGTTTGCAGTCGTCGGCTTCCGCCCCCACGCATATAATGCGGGGGTGTTCGCAAAAAAACGCGTATTCACACTTGATCCAGCGTCTTGGTCTATGAAGGAGGTGGTAGCGCAGCGAACGAGGTAATCGGACTATATTGCTTTAACATTTTCACTTAGCCATAGGAATTTGACGGTGGGGCTACTATATAGCCCCTGGTACTTCTGCGCTCGTCCGAATATGAGGCGCGTACGTACATGACCTGGAAACGGCCCTTCATTAATGCGGTGGAATCCCGAAGATTCCGCTAAGTCATCGAGTGGTTGACCAGTCTCGCGCTTTATCATGACAGTCAGTTTTCGGCTTTCTCTACTGAGGTTCTCATCCGGATGAACTAGGGCACAATCGCAGTAGTTCTCCCAGTGCTACCTTAGCCGATATAGTGGAACGTAAGGTACCAAAACCTGGGAGCCGGGCAAACCCAACATTTGACCAAAGACATGATTCGGAGCTGATGCATATAAGGCCAAACTCGGGACGCCGAACACTCCCTAAGGTATTCGGTCTTCATAACATATGCCGGGCTGAACAATGCCCTTAATAATAAACCCCGAGTGTCCAGGTACGTGCGATATCCTGACGTGGCCACATGCCAATAACGTCAGCATCCTTCTTGGTTGTATTGAGTATCCGGAGGATGTGAACAACAAGAGACAATAAAAAAGGTTTACGCAGGGTCTTAATCTGAAAAGAAACCTTTGAGCGGGTCCTTGCTGCACGTCCGTGCCTGTGTCTCTGTTGTGCCGTGTCCTGGACGGGTGTAGCACGATTGTCATCTGTAAAAGAGAAGAACTTAGGTGAAAGTTGCCGTGCCAGAAAATTGGTTATTATCAATAAACAATTAAAATTCAAGATAAGTCAAGTTGAGCCGGACTAGCCCTGATTACACGCGGGAAGCCCCTGGTACCGTCTATGAGGGTTTGACCATCAAACCAATCTCATGTATATGTAGTGGTGCACCGGACTCGTCTAACCGTGTCTGTGGTCTTGACGACCTTCCATTTTTTCTGGTTGGTGAGGCCGTCTAGTCCTCGGCAATTAAAGCTGCCGCACATTCTTCCGCGCATAGAGAACACTCACTATTTCCACTAACTGTGATGGTGCCATGTGGACCGGGCATCTTAAGCTTGAGAGAAGCATAATGCGGTATTGCATTAAAACGAGCGAAAGTCGTTCTTCAGAGTAGTGCTTGATAGCCACTTTGGAATGGAGCGATGTAGAAAGTTAACTTTTCGCTTCGGAAGTTGTCGGGAGAACCGAATACAACCTCTAGTAATAGAGAGCTTGTATAGCGGGCCTCTGGGCTTGGTATTACTCCCTTGAAGGTAGTATTACTGTGGCTTATTTTGTCGGGTCTATCCCCATTTTGCGGACTGTGTCCTCATATATCAGATTGAGACTACTGTCGTCGTCCATGAGGACTCGTGTGAGATGGTATCCATTTATTATTGGGTCTAACACCAAGGCAGCCAATCCTTCGTGTCGGATGCTTGTCGCGTGATCCCCGCGATCCAAAGTGATCGGGCAGGCCAACCAAGGGTTGGACCAAGGGGTGACGGGCTCTATGGTGCGTATGTCTCAGAGTGCATGTTTGCTTCTCCTCTTCGTCACATGGATTGTCGATGATTTGGTTCTCCTTAGTGAGAAACATGTTCCTAAGCTTTCGGGCTGACTCTCCGGGCTATTGAATTATATGACTTAAATCGTCTGCATCCGGAGGTCGGACATAGGTCCCTTGAAAATTAGCCTGAAAAGCATCCTCGAGCTCCTCCCAACTCCCTATTGAGTTTTCAGGGAGGCTTTTCAGCCAGTGACAAGCTGTTCCTTTAAGCTTGAGGGGCAAGTATTTGATGGCATGGAGATCATCTCCACGAGCCATATGGATATGGAGGATAAAATTCTCAATCCAGACCCCAGGGTCTATGGTCCCGTCGTACGCCTCTATGTTCACTGGTTTGAATCCTTCTGGGAATTCGTGGTCCAGCACCTCATCAGTGAAACATAGGGGGTGTGCGGCACCCCTGTATTTGGATGTACCATGGCGTTCGGACGGTTGTAGTATTCGGTTTTGATTTTGTGCCGGAACGCGCTTCCTAGATCCATAGTTGGATCTGGTTGTTCCGTTTTTTGGCGCAAGTCCTCACGTAGATCGTGTGTTGACTTATGTGCGACCTTGTTAGCCGCTCTATCGCGGTCACAAGGTGGTTGATCCGGCCGGTTGGTCATTTCATTTTTCGGCTGTGTGGGCTCTAAGGCCTTATCGTCGAATTGAGGTAATAGCTTGCGCTTTGGATAGCTCTTTGTGTGGTAACTTCCACCATACTATTCTTCGTTGTCGTGCACTTTGTTCCACCTGCTGTTGAGCGTATTTTGTGCGGCCTTAAGCCTTTGCTTCCACTTTTTCAGAATCCTCGCTGTGGCAATAAGCCTTCTGCAGAGCTTCTCTTGCTCCAAGTGCGTTTCTGGGATGATGTGTGCATCTTCGTCCGGACTGTTTTCCTCCCCAGAGGGGGTTTGATGAGGTTTATCCTCGGCATTGTCGTGTTCGGACGTCAGATCCGTACTATGTTCGCCGTTTGCAGCTTCATCATGCTGTGCCACCGGGGCAATGTGGTCGTCGTTTCCTTTGGAGTCGACTGGAGTGTTATTTTCTCTTGCGCTGTTATCGTTGTTTTTGCTATGGCGGGACTTAGAGCGGCGCCGCTAACGTCGGCACTTGGGTTGCTTCTTGGAGGGGCCATCCTTCGCTATCTCTTCACCATTGCCTTCTTTTGGTGTATCCACCATGTATATGTCATGTGATGAAGTGGCTGTCCGGTGCCCCATGGGCACTAGTTCCTATTCGTCTCCTGCATCTTCGTCCATGCCGTTGATGTCTTTAGAGTCGAAATCGAGCATGTCGGTTAAATCGTCGACAGAGGCTACTAAGTGGGTGGTGGGTGGGCAGCGAATTTCTTCGTCGTCCGCATCCCATTCTAGCCGGACATAGTTCGGCCAGGGTTCTCCTGACAAGGAGAGAGACCTTAATGAATTTAGCACTCCATGATCGGCGCCCAATCGGATTCGATAGGCATGGATGCAGGCGGCTCGGAGTCCGTGGCTGGAGACGAACCCAGTGGTTCGGCGACACGCCTCTCGTAAGGGGTGAAGTCAGTATCCGGCTCCATCGCCACTGAGAGTGTGGCCTCCTTGGAGGGGTCTATCCCTCCGCCCTCAGATGACGCGATTTTCTCCGGATTGAAGGCTGGAGTAGTTGCAAATGCGATCTCCCGAACACTATCCGACGGCAGAGTTACGTCATACTCGTCGTGATTGTGCGGCGCACCTGACATGGGCTCGAATCCGTCGAAGATCAAGTCTCCACGGATGTCGGCAGTGTAGTTTAAGTTTCTGAACCTGACCTGATGGCCAGGGGGTAGCTCTCGATCTGCTCCAGATGGCCAAGCGAGTTGGCCCGCAGTGCGAACCCGCCGAATATGAAGATCTGTCCGGGGAGGAAAACCTCGTCTTGGACCGCATCGTTACCTATGATCGAAGGAGCCATCAAGCCTTACGGTGACAACACAGTGGAACTCTCAATGAAAGCACCAATGTCGGTGGCAAAACCGACGGATCTCGAGTAGGGGGTCCCGAACTATGCGTCTAAGGCGGATGGTAACATGAGGCAGGGGACACGATGTTTACCCAGGTTCGGGCCCTCTTGATGGAGGTAATACCCTACGTCCTGCTTGATTGTTCATGATGATATGAGTATTACAAGATTTGATCTACCACGAGATCATAGAGGCTAAACCCTAGAAGGTAGCCTATGGTATGATTGTATGTTGTCCTACGGACTAAACCCTCCGGTTTATATAGACACCGGAGGGGGCTAGGGTTACATAGAGTCGGTTACAAGGGATGAGATCTAAATATCCGTATTGCCAAGCTTGCCTTCCATGCCAAGGAGAGTCCCATCCGAACACGAGACGAAGTCTTCAATCTTGTATCTTCATAGTCCAACAGTCCGGCCAAAGGATATAGCCTGGCTGTCCGGAGACCCTGTAATCCAGGACTCCCTTAGTGGCCACTAGGTCCACTACCGCTCCACCTTCCATAGGATTTGCCCCCTTTATTCCACCAGTTTCTAGCTCACCAGCTACCCCGGTTACTCATTCGAGTAGCTCGGGCACCTCGACCATGACTCCCCACAGTGCCCTTGCTGAGTGGGCTTCACTTCTCACTACTCCCGCATCCCCTATGCTCCAGCCTCATCCCGCACCCACCCTTGAGGGAGAGCCCTCGAGGCAGCGTCGTCATGTTACCTTTTACCCGGAGGTTTCCGTTAACGTTGTTAGTTCAGGATCTGAGTCCGGCTTAGGAGAGGACCCAGCAGGACCAGCAGATCACTAGATTGTCAGAGTATCTGAGGTTGTCATGGTGCTTAGATGTACACATGTATTCGTACTTGTCATGATGTTTCTTTTCATGCATGAGCATGGTCGTACCCGTCATGATGTTTCCTTTCATGTATGAGTCTATGTATAATTATGCTGGAACTTTTCATCATTATTCTTCACCTTAGTTTCTTGTTGCCTTCTTTCGGGCTTTGTCACTTGCTTTTATTCCCCATTTATGGATGTTTCTCATCTCGGTTGCTTCATATAGGGAAAAAACAAACAATAGGATGACGCGGGGAGGCGGTAGCAGTCATGCTGGTGAGGACGTCCCTGTTCGTCACTCAGCAAGACAGGCATGGCATTCCCGTGAACCATATCCACAACCACCACCTCCACCGTCACATCCACCAACCACTGAACACATCATTGATGACACACAAGGTTAGGGCATCTATCGTAGTCCTTTCGATAAGTAAGAGTGTCGAACCTAACGAGGAGCAAAAGGAAATGATAAGCGGTTTTCAGCAAGGTATTCTCTGCAAGTACAGAAATAAGTGGTAACAGATAGTTTTGTGATAAGATAGATTGTAACGAGCAACAAGTAACAAAAGTAAATAAAGTGCAGCAAGGTGGACCAATCCTTTTGTAGCAAAGGACAAGCCGGAACAAACTCTTATAATAGGAAAAGCGCTCCCGAGGACACATGGTAATATCATCAAGCTAGTTTTCATCACGTTCATATGATTCGTGTTCGATACTTTGATAATTTGATATGTGGGTGGACCGGTGATTGGGTGCTGTTCTTACTTGAACAAGCATCCCACTTATGATTACCCTCTATTGCAAGCATCCGCAACTACAACAAAAGTATTAAGGTAAACCTAACCATAGCGTGAAACATATGGATCCAAATCAGCCCCTTACGAAGCAATGCATGAACTAGGGTTTAAGCTTCTGTCACTCTAGCAACCCATCATCTACTTATTACTTCCCAATGCCTTCCTCTAGGCCCAAATAATGGTGAAGTGTTATGTAGTCGACGTTCACATAACACCACTAGAGGCTAGACAAGATACATATTATCAAAATAACAAACAAATACCAAATTCACATGACTACTCATAGCAAGACTTCTCCCTTGTCCTCAGGAAGGAACGTAATTACTCACAAAGCATATTCATGTTCATAATTAGAGGGGTAATAATATGCATATAGGATCTAAACATATGATCTTCCACCAAATAAACCAACTAGCATCAACTACAAGGAGTAATCAACACACTAGCAACCTACTAGCACCAATCCCGGACTTTGAGACAAGAATTGGATACAAGAGATGAACTAGGGTTTGGAGATGAGATGGTGCTGGTGAATATGTTGATGGAGATTGCCCTCTCCCAATGAGAGGAGCGTTGGTGATGACGATGGTGATGATTTCCCCCTCCAGGAGGGAAGTTTCCCCGACAAAACAGCTCTGCCGGAGCTCTAGATTGGATCCGCCAAGGTTCCACCTCGTGGCGGCTGAGTCTCGTCCCGAAAATTTCCTCCTTATTTTTTCTCATCGAAAGACCTCTTACAGGAGAAGATGGGCATCGGAGAGCCACCAGGGGGCCCACGAGGTAGGGGGCACCCTAGGGAGGGGCCACCCTCGTGAGAAGGGTGTGGGCCCCCCTGGCCTTCATCTTTGGTGTGGATTTCTTTTTATTTCTTTTAAGACGTTCCATTGAGTTTCAGGACTTTTGGAGTTGCGCAGAATAGGTCTCTAATATTTGCTCCTTTTCCAGACCAGAATTCCAGCTACAGGCATTCTCCCTCTTTATGTAAACATTGTAAAATAAGAGAGAATAGCCAGAAGTATTGTGATATAAAGTGAAATAACAGTCCATAATGCGATAAATATCGATATAAAAGCATGATGCAAAATGGACGTATCAACTCCCCCAAGCTTAGACCTCGCTTGTCCTCAAGCAAAAAGCCGATAACAATAAATATGTCCTCATGTTTAGAGGTAGAGGCGTCGATAAAAATAAAATACGGACATGAAGGCATCATGATTATTCTCATAACAGCAACATATATAGATTTTGTCATATGATTACTTATGTTCAAGTGATGATCTATTCACAATGCGAAAGTATAAATCATAAACCTTATTGGGCTCCGACAAACTATAATCTCAGTCATCAAAGCAATTGCAATTTATCATAACATCGGAAAGAGTCTATGTCAGAGCTAAAAAGCAAGTCCACATACTCAACTATCATTTAGTCCTCCATAATTGCTAACACTCCCTCGATACTTGTGGTTACGGAGTTTTAATCGGACACAGAGAAAGATACGGGCTTATAGTTTTGCCCCACAACCTTTTACCTCAAGGGTAATGTCAACAATAATGGTTCATGCTCCCCTACATCCAATTAGATATATATATATATATCATGTTCTTTCCAACATGTTGAGCTTGCCAAAGGATAAAATGAAAAAGAAAAGGTGAAGATCTCCATGACTCTTGCATAAGGTAGAAGATAATAATAAAGGATAGGCCCTTCGCAGAGGGAAGCAGAGGTTTCCATGCGCTTTTATGGTTGGATATTTAAAATCTCAATGCGAAAGAACGTCACTTTATATTGCCCCTTGTGATATGAACCTTTATTATGCAGTACGTCGCTTTTATTACTTTCACATCACAAGATCGTATAAAGCTTATTTCTCCCACACCAATCAATCATACGTATTTAGAGCAATTTTTATTGCTTTGAACCGATTACAACTTACTTGAAGGTTCTTACTCAATCCATAGGTAGATATGGTGGACTCTCATGGCAAAACTGGTTTAAGGGTATTTGGAAGCACAAGTAGTATTTCTACATGGTGCTGAGAATTTGGATAGCATGAGGGGGAAAGGCAAGCTCAACAAGTTAGAGGATCCATGACAACATACTTTATCTCAGATATAAGAAATACATAACTCATTACGTTGTCTTCCTTGTCCAACATCAACTCTTTAGCATGTCATATTTTAATGAATGCTCCCAATCATAAAAGATGTCAATGATAATATATCTATATGTGAAAACCTCTCTTTCCTTATTACTTCCTATTAATTGCAACAATGACCAAAGCTATGTTTGACAACTCCCAACAACTTTTAATCATCATACTCTTTCTATGTGAAGTCATTACTCTCAATAAGATCAATATGAACTTTTTATTTCTTTTTATTCTTTTTTCTCTTTTCTTTTATTCACCCAAGATCATGGCAAAATAATCAAGCCCATGATTCAACACTAATCTTTATTATATATAGCTCACGGACTCGATTACATAGAGAGATCATAAAGCAAAACTCAAAACTAGATCATGCCATAATCTTTATTCTACTAGATCAAGATACTACTAATAGGATCGAACTAAGAAAAATGGTAAAGATAGGAGTTGTTATTGTGATACGATACCGGGGCACCTCCCCCAAGCTTGGCATTTGCCAAGGGGAGTGCCCATACCCAGATACTCAATTCTTCTTTGTTGGAGGAGACGGCGGAGTTGTTGTTGATGATGCGGACTTGTCATCCATCTTCCAAGGCATAGGTTCACCATCATAGAAAGATGATCGAGTCTTCGGAATCCTCAAATCTGCAGCCAAACTCATTATTTTGAATCTATATTCATACTCACAGTTTTGGTTTTGAAGGTCATAGACTTGGGCTTGGAGGTTCTCGATCTTCTCATATAGCTTGAAGATGGCTTCCTCGGTGTTCTTGGCATTCGGCTTGTAATTGTTAGTGAACTCCGCGAGCATCATGTGGCTGGCGTTGATTCCACACTCCACCATCCCCTGGTACTTGAAAACTTGTTGTTCCAATGCTTCGAGCCTCGTCTCTATGCTTCCGGTCCCCTTTGGTCCCTCTTCATCGCGGATGTGCAACAACCCATCACGGAACTCAATGGTTTGAGGGTGTCGCAGCACCTCCGCGAGGTAAGGGTTGATGACCTTCTCGAAGAACTTGTCCTTGGAGGCGCTTGGGGCCATCATGATAACCTGGATCTGTCAGAAAAACAGCTCGAAACAAAAACAGAGGAGCTTTGCGTGATACGGGAGTTAAAAACTTCGGGAGAATATATAATGACTTTTTATTGACCAAAATACGTAACGTGCAAGAAAAAGGAGTCCGGAAGGCACACGAGGTGCTCACGAGGTAGGGGGCACGCCAAGGGGGGTAGGGCGGGCCCACCACCCTCGTGGGGCCCTCGTGTCCTTCTCGGACTGCTACTTATTTTTCTATTTTTCTAAATATTCCAAAACGGAGAAATATTGCCTTAAAAATTGTTTTGGAGTCAGTTTACTTACCGTACCACATACCTATTCGTTTTCGGAGTCTGAAACGTTCTGGAAAGTGTCCCTTATGTATTCCTCCGGGGTTACGGTTTCAATAATATTGGTTTCAACATTTATGGGATTACCTGAGATATAATGTTTAATTCTTTGACCGTTTACCACCTTCGGATTTGTGCCCTCGAAGTTGTTGATTTTTATGGCACCGGAACGATAGACCTCTTCGATAACATAGGGCCTTCCCATTTAGAGAGAAGTTTTCCTGCAAAAAATCTTAAACGAGAGTTGTATAGCAATACATAATCACCTACATTAAACTCACGCTTCTGTATCCTTTTTTCATGCCATCTTTTAACTTTTTCTTTAAACAACTTGGAATTTTCATAAGCTTGGGTTCTCCATTCATCAAGTGAGCTGATATCAAATAACCTCTTCTCACCGGCAAGTTTAAAATCATAGTTGAGCTCTTTAATAGCCCAATATGCCTTATGTTCTAGTTCGAGAGGTAAGTGACATGCTTTTCCATAAACCATTTTATACAGAGACATGCCCATAGGATTTTTGTATGCAGTTTTATAAGCCCATAATGCATCATCAAGTTTCTTAGACCAATTCTTTCTAGACCTATTAACAGTCTTTTGCAAAATTAATTTGAGCTCTCTATTGCTCAGCTCTACTTGACCACTAGACTGAGGGTGATAAGGAGATGCAATTCTATGATAAACATCATATTTAGCAAGCATTTTACGGAAAGCACCATGAATAAAGTGTGAACCACCATTAGTCATTAAATATCTAGGGACTCCAAACCTCGGGAAAATAACTTCCTTAAGCATTTTAATAGAAGTGTTATGATCAGCACTACTAGTTGGAATAGCTTCTACCCACTTAGTAACGTAATCAAAAGCAACTAGAATATGTGTGTATCCATTAGAGGCAGGAAAAGGTCCCATATAATCAAAACCCCAAACATCAAATGGTTCAATAACAAGTGAATAATTCATAGGCATTTCTTGACATCTACTAATATTATGAATTCTTTGACATTCATCACAATACAAGACAAACTTACGGGAATCCTTGAAGAGAGTAGGCCAATAGAAACCAGATTGCAATACCTTATGTGCAGTTCTATCTCCAGCGTGGTGTCCTCCATAAGACTCGGAATGACACTTGCGTAGGATCTGTTCCTGTTCATGCTCAGGTACACAACGTCTAATAACACCATCTACTCCTTAATAAAGATGTTGGTAATCCCAAAATTAATGTCTTAAATCACAGAAGAACTTTTTCTTTTGCTGGTCTATGAAGCTAGGTGGTATAAATTTGGCAACAATATAATTAGCATAATCAACATACCATGGAGTACTACGTGAAGCACTTATAACATTTAATTGTTCATCAGGAAAGCTATCATTAATAGGTAGTGGGTCATCAAGAATATTTTCTAACCTAGACAGGTTGTCTGCAACGGGGTTCTCAGCTCCCTTTCTATCAACAATATGCAAATCAAATTCTTGAAGCAAGAGAACCCATCTAATAAGTCTAGGTTTAGCATCTTTCTTTTCCATAAGATATTTAATAGCAGCTTGATTAGTTTTAATAGTTACTTTAGAATTAACAATATAAGATCTGAACTTATCACAAGCAAATACAACTGCTAAGAGTTCTTTTTCAGTAGTAGCATAATTTCTTTGAGAATTGTCTAGAGTCTTACTAGCATAATGAATAACATTTAATTTCTTATCAACTCTTTGCCCTAGAACAGCACCTACAGCATAATCACTAGCATCACACATAATTTCAAAGGGTAGGTTCCAATCAGGTGGGTGAACAATAGGTGCAGAGATTAATGCTTTCTTAAGTATTTCAAATGCTTCTACACAATCATCATCAAAGAAAAATGGTATATCTTTTTGCAATAAATTAGTCAGAGGCCGAGAAATTTTTGAGAAGTCCTTAATGAACCTCCTATAAAATCCAGCATGACCAAGGAAACTTCTTATACCTTTGATGTCCTTGGGACACGACATCTTTTCAATAGCATCATCCTTGGATTTATCAACTTCAATACCTCTTTCAGAAACTTTGTGCCCCAAGACAATACCTTCATTAACCATAAAGTGGCACTTTTCCCAATTCAAGACAAGATTAGTTTCTTCACATCTCTGCAAAACTCGATCAAGATTGCTCAAGCAATCATCAAAAGAGGAACCATAGACGGAAAAGTCGTCCATGAAAACCTCACAAATCTTTTCACAAAAGTTAGAGAATATAGCCATCATGCATCTTTGAAAGGTAGCAGGTGCATTACATAAACCAAAAGGCATACGTCTATAAGCAAAAGTACCAAAAGGGCATGTAAAAGTAGTCTTTGATTGATCTCTAGCCGACACAGGTATTTGAGAGAAACCAGAATAACCATCTAGAAAGCAATAGTGTGTATGTTTGCATAATCTTTCTAGCATTGGATCAATAAAAAGGTAAGGGGTAATGATCTTTCTTAGTAGCTTTATTTAATTTGCGGAAATCAATTACCATCCTATAACCTGTGATAATTCTTTGTGGAATCAATTCATCTTTATCATTAGGAACAACAGTAATACCTCCCTTCTTAGGGACACAATGGACTGGACTTACCCACTCACTATCAGCAATGGGATAGATTATACCTGCCTCCAGAAGCTTTAGTATTTCTTTTCTGACCACTTCTTTCATTTTAGGATTCAGGCGTCGTTGAGGATCACGAACTGGTTTGGCATCTGCTTCCAAATTTATTTTATGTTGACATAGAGTGGGACTAATGCCCTTAAGATCATCAAGAGTATATCCAATAGCAGCGCGGTGCTTCTTCAGAGTTTTCAATAATCTTTCTTCTTCATGCTCTGAAAGGTTAGCACTAATAATAACAGGATATATCTTCTTTTCATTAAGATAAGCATATTTAAGATTATCAGGCAAAGGTTTGAGCTCAAACACGGGATCACCCTTGGGTGTAGGTGGATCCCCTAAAATTTCAATAGGCAAATTGTGATGCAGAATAGGTTCCTGTTTAAAGAATACTTCATCTATTTCCCTTCTTTCTTTGATGAACATATAATTTTCATGGTCTAGCAAATAGTGTTCTAAAGGACCACTAGGAGGTACGGCAATAGAAGCAAGACCAATAATTTCATCCTTACTAGGTAATTCTTCCTCATGATGTTGTTTACTAAATTTAGAGAAATTAAAATCATGAACCATATCATCCAAACCAAAAGTAACAATATTCTTAGTGTAGTCTATGGTAGCATTGACAGTATTTAAGAAGGGTCTACCAAATATAATTGGACAAAATCTATCTTGTGGAGAAGTAAGAACAAGAAAATCAGCTGGATATTTAGTTTACCCACACAAGACTTCAACATCTCTAACAATTCCAATTGGTGCAATAGTATATCTATTAGCAAGTTTAATAGTAACATCAATATCTTCTAACTCAACAGGTGCAATTTCATTCTTAATTTCTTCATATAAAGCATGCGGTATAACACTAGCACTAGCACCCATATCACATAAGCCATGATAACAATGATCTCCTATTTTAACAGAAATAACAGGCATGCCTACCACAGGTCTATGTTTATCCTTATCACAAGGTTTAGCAATTCTAGCAGTTTCACCTTCGAACTGAATAACATGCCCATCAATATTATCAGACAAGAGATCTTTAACAATAGCAATATTAGGTTCTACTTTAACTTGCTCAGGAAGTGTATAAGTTCTAATATTTCTTTTATGAGCAACAGTTGAAGCTTTAGCATGATCCTTTATTCTAACAGGGAAAGGTGGTTTCTCAATGTAAGAAGTAGGAACAATAGGATCATTATAAGTGACAGTCTTTTCTTCAACTTTAATAGGTGCAGCTACTTCTAATTCTATGGGAGGATGATATTTAAACCACTTCTCCTTAGGGAGATCAACATAAGTAGCAAAAGATTCACAGAAAGAGGCTACTATCTTAGAGTCAAGTCCATATTTAGTGCTAAACTTACGGAAAATATCAGTGTCCATAAAAGATTTAACACAATCAAACTTAGGTGTCATACCTGACTCCTTACCTTTGTCGAGGTTCCAATCTTCAGAGTTGCGTTTAATTCTATCCAATAAATTCCATCTGAATTCAATAGTCTTCATCATAAAAGAGCCAGCACAAGAAGTATCGAGCATGGTGCGATTGTTTTCAGAAAGCCGAGCATAAATTTTTTGCATAATTATTTCTCTTGAGAGCTCATGATTGGGGCATGAATATAACATTGATTTAAGCCTCCCCCATGCTTGAGCGATGCTTTCTCCTTCGCGAGGCTAGAAATTGCGATCACGATGAACAAGATGCATAGGGTAATACTTTTGATGAAATTCTAGCTTCAATCTTTTATAGTCCCATGATCTCATATCATCACATAGCCTATACCATATCAACGCGTCTCCCTTCAAAGATAAAGGGAAGACCTTCTTATTAGCAACATCATCGGGTATACCTGCAAGCTTAAATAATCCACAAACTTCATCCACATATATTAAGTGCTCATCAGGATGCTTTGTACCATCTCCTGTAAAAGGATTAGCTAGCAGTCTTTCTATCATACCCAAAGGATACTCATAAGGAATTTCATTTTCAATAGGTTCAGTAGGTTGAGGAGCAAATCTTTGCTCTACCGGTCGGGTGAAGATACCCCGAACAAGCTGCTCAGAGAATTACTTTCCATAGTAACAAGTGACAGTAAATTTCAGCACACTATATAAAATTTTCCTTACCAAATTCCACTTACCAAAGGCACTACACTCCCCGGCAATGGCGCCAGAAAAGAGTCTTGATGACCCACAAGTATAGGGGATCTGTTGTAGTCCTTTCGATAAGTAAGAGTGTCGAACCCAACGAGGAGCAGAAGGAAATGATAAGCGGTTTTCAGCAAGGTATTCTCTGCAAGTACTGAAATAAGTGGTAACAGATAGTTTTGTGATAAGATAGATTGTAACGAGCAACAAGTAACAAAAGTAAATAAAGTGCAGCAAGGTAGCCCAATCCGTTTGTAGCAAAGGACAAGAAGGAACAAACTCTTATAATAGGAAAAGCGCTCCTGAGGACACATGGGAATATCATCAAGTTAGTTTTCATCACGTTCATATGATTCACGTTCGATACTTTGATAATTTGATATGTGGGTGGACCGGTGTTTGGGTGCTGTTCTTACTTGAACAAGCATCCCACTTATGATTAACCACTATTGCAAGCATCCGCAACTACAACAAAAGTATTAAGGTAAACCTAACCATAACATGAAACATATGGATCCAAATCAGCCCCTTACGAAGCAACACATAAACTAGGGTTTAAGCTTCTATCACTCTAGCAACCCATCATCTACTTATTACTTCCCAATGCCTTCCTCTAGGCCCAAATAATGGTGAAGTGTTATGTAGTCGACGTTCACATAACACCACTAGAGGCTAGACAACATACATCTTATCAAAATATCAAACGAATACCAAATTCACATGACTACTAATACCAAGACTTCTCCCTTGTCCTCAGGAACGAACATAATTACTCACAAAGTATATTCATGTTCATCATCAGAGGGGTAATAATATGCATATAGGATCTGAACATATGATCTTCCACTAAATAAACCAACTAGCATCAAATACAAGGAGTAATCAACACTACTAGCAACCTACTAGCACCAATCCCGGACTTTGAGACAAGAATTGGATACAAGAGATGAACTAGGGTTTGGAGATGAGATGGTGCTGGTGAAGATGTTGATGGAGATTGCCCTCTCCCGATGAGAGGAGCATTGGTGATGACGATGGTGATGATTTCCCACTCCGGGAGGGAAGTTTGCCCGGCAGAACAGCTCTGCCGGAGCTCTAGATTGGATCCGCCAAGGTTCCGCCTCGTGGAAGCTGAGTCTCGTCCTGAAAAGTTCCTCCTTATTTTTTTCTCATCAAAAGACCTCATATAGGATAAGATGGGCATCGGAGAGCCACCAGGGGGCCCACGAGGTAGGGGGCGCGCCCTAGGGGGGCGCGACCCCCACCCCGTGAGAAGGGTGTGGGCCCCCTGGCCTTCATCTTTGGCGTGGATTTTTCTTTATTTCTTTTAAGACGTTCCATGGAGTTTCAGGACTTTTGGAGTTGCGCAGAATAGGTCTCTAATATTTGCTCCTTTTCCATACAAGAATTCCAGCTGCCGGCATTCTCCCTCTTTATGTAAACCTTGTAAAATAAGAGAGAATAGCCATAAGTATTGTGATATAAAGTGAAATAACAGTCCATAATACGATAAATATCAATATAAAAGAATGATGCAAAATGGACGTATCAATCATGCGCATGTTTAAGGAAAGAAGAAACAACGATTTGCTTGAACTATTAAAAGGTGTGCAGGCTATGGTTGGGTAGAATGGAAATCAGAATGGCCATCACTCCAAGCTCTTAGATTTGCAAAGGACTAAGCCACCTAGTTTTAATCAAGTTGTTAACCCTCTGGAAGCCGACGATTGGTTAAGGACCATTGAAATGAAATTGAACCTTGCTCGTACTGAAGAAGGTGATAAGGTTCCATTTGCGACTCAATATCTAGAAGGAGTCCTAGCTATCCGGTGGGACAACTCTAAAGCTATGTGGCCAGTAGATAAAGAAATCACATGGGATAAGTTTAAGGATCAGTTCCGCAAATCTCACATCCCTACACGTATCATGGGAGTCAAAATGCGTGTGTTCCTGCCCCTCACGCAAGGTAACTTATCCGTCACGGAGTATTTGAACAAGTTCAATCATTTGGCCTGCTATTCCCTGTATGATGTGGCCACCGAAGAGAGAAAGATCGAAAAATTCCTTGGAGGACTAAACCAACACCTTAGATGCATTCTCAGTATGCTTGATTTTCTGGATTTCGAGACTCTGGTAAATAAAGCCCTGATTGCAGAAAGGGAGCACAAGCTTATTCAGGACAGTAGGCCAGTTCATGATGACCGTAAGCGAAAGTTTGAGCCTAAGAAGGAAGGACCCATAGCCCAGAAGGCTCGTACCTCGCAACATACATAGGTTGAGTATAAACCCAATTGACAGCAGAATGTTAACAAGACCACTACCCAAGTCAAGAATATTGTGACCAGCCCGGTACATGAAGATTGTCAGCGTAGCAATGCGTGCTTTTCTTGTGGGCAAACCGGACACTACGTGTAACATCCCAAATTTTCAATTTCGAATGTTATACAATAGATCATCATTGCATATCATATTTATTTGCATTTTGGATGATCCTAGAAATTTCACGCAACTCAAGGACCCTCGGAGAGAGTTGGGGATTTCGTTATTTTCATATTTGAGTTTTCTCAAATTTTGAAAAATAGGATCATTTGATTTTATTTATTTTATCTTCAATATTTCTATTATAAAATTCTGAGAGAGGGAATAAAATGAATTTCCCAAAATAAAGAAATATTGAGGATTTAATAAAAGAATCAAACAAGATTTTATTTTGGTTTTATTTGCTATTTTATTTGAATTTAGGAAAAATTGCAAGTTTTCAAAAATTGCATTTAGGGCTAAGAAAATGTTCATCCTGTTCTAAATATTTTTTTTAGACGGTGAAAATTTGTTTTGGCATTTTTAGATTTTTATTTATTTTTCTAGAATTTTTTTTAGTTTCAGCAAAATTGTTTAAAAAAAAGAGACCCATGCCCGACTGGGCCAAGGGCCCAGCCGAGCAGGCCAGCCCAGCCACCGTCGCCTCCCGCCCGGATCGGGACAGGAGTCCCGATCGCCGCTGCCGCCGAGTCTGGGGAGGACACGCCTCCCGAGGTTGCCCCCTTCCCCAAGTTCGCCCCCCTTTATAACCCACCCGCCCCCCCTGGAGCCCCACACCGCCGCCGCCTCCCCACGCCACCCGCGCCGCTGCAGCCGCCGCCCCGCGACGCCGCTGCCGCACGCCGCAGCCGCCGCCCCATGCCGCTTGCCACCCCTGCCGCTGCCCTGCACCACCCGCCGCCGCCCGGAGCCCCGCCAGAGCTTCGCCGGAGCCCCGAGCCGAGGTAGCCGCCGCCACCGGTTTTCTGAGAAAAGTCGTTTCGTTTTTTTAGAAAACCCTAGTTTTTTAAATAGATCGGTTTTTCTCCGATTTATTTATTTAGCGAGTGTTCGCTCGTTCGTTCGTTTTAATGAACGCGTTCATCGTTTAGTTCCTGTTAACGAACGTTCGTTCGTTAACCTGTTTGCAGTTTTTGTTTTTCTCGGATTAAATCCGCGATTTTTCTGATCGCGATTTCTGATCCGATGTTCGTTTTAGTTTAACTTTTCGCTCGTTTATCAGAATCAGGCGATTCAAGCGCCTGGAGTTTCGTCTTGAAACCCTCTTTCCGTTTAACCAACTCAAACAAGTTTTTGCCTCAGCAAAAATTTCCCTAGATCCAGAATAGTAAACGGAGCCTGTTTCTTTTGCCGTTTGTCTTTCGTTGCTTCGTTCGATTTGGTTCTTTTTGCCAACAGGAGTTCTTAAGTTGAACTATCTGGTTAGATCTCTTATTCGAGTTTTACCAAGGCATTAGTCGAGTACTTATTGTATGCTTGTTTGTTTGTGATAGAATACCCAGATTGCACCGCTTGCTACTTTGAATTGCTAGGTTTCACGGATCATCAGCAAGGCAAGTAACACTTTGATCATACCTCCTACTGCCCAGTTTTTATTGCATTAGATCAACCCTCACACATTGCATGATTAGGATCCAATTAAATTGTGGGTTTGGGAAGTAGTTGAGGTAGTACCTATTACCTGTTTATTATCAAACCTTTGGGAGTTACCTCTACATTTGCTTTTATGCCATGCTATGCTAGTAGACGTGGATTGGGTGAGTGAAATCCATGACAGATGTGAGATTGATAATTTAATGGTTTATCTAAGGTGGCAACTTAAATACACATCTGGGTGGATTGAGGCACCTGGTTATTCCAGCGATTGCCTGTTTTCTTTTGGACCGCCACCCAGGCTAAAAGGGATCATGAGATTGTTCATGCTAGAAACTTCCGTGTGCAGCCACAAGCTACTATGGGCTCTAGCATAGTTGACTAAGTCGTGCGAACTCTTACAGTGGTAGACTAGCAGATGCAGGGGATGTAGGTTGGTACGGTCTACCCGTTCGTAAGGTGCTAGCGCTTCTGAAAGACTATGTCTCGGTCATCCGTTTCTCAAACACCATGTAGTGCGAGAAATCCAATGGAGGAGATCGAGTCTTGTGGGTAAAAGTGCGCAAACCTCGGTAGAGTGTATAAACTAATCATGGGTAGCCATGTCCCCGGTTATGGACATCATGAGTATCTCGTACTTGGATTATCATGTGAATCTCATCATCTTACTCTAATTAATTTTTTTGGGTTTTAATGATGATGCTTAATTGGGATTGAGAATGCTGTCAACCATTCTCAATGTTTAACAACTACCATGATAGTTAAATAAAATTTATTCCTTTGCACTAGGGAAAAATTGGCTTTACGCAAAACTGTAACCATAGAGCTTTCCACCAACCAAATATGCATATGGAATAGCCTTATTCTTTCTTTGCTCTCTATGTGTTACTTTGCCAGCATATTCCATGTGCTGACCCATTTTCGGGCTGCAACGTTCATGTTGCAGACTTTTCAGACGACGAGTAAGGTGCTTTTAGGTCGTGGTTCTATACTCAGTGATGTCGTTGGAGTTGATGGACTCACTTATCTTCCAAGCCTTCCGCTGTTATCGTTATTAGATGGCCTTCAGCCATGTTTATTGTAATAAGTTCTCTTTTGAGACCCTCGATGTAATAAGTGTGTGATTGCTACTCTATTATAAATCCTTCAAGTACTTGTGTGGTGTCAGCATTATTGATTCAGGGATGACACCTGAGCACAGAGATTGGACCGTTTGAGGTCTAGTCGCTACAAGATGGTATCAGAGCACACGCTGACTGTCGGACACGACCATTAAGCTAAAGCCCTAGATTTCTACTCTCTTCTCTTTCTGACCCCTCATCTTTTCTACTCTTTTAGGATGGCGGATGCAAGGAACAAGTTCACGCAACCGGATCAAGATACACCCTTTGGACGTCACTTGAAGGAAGTCACTAGATATCTGAACATAGGAGTACCAAGCTTCATAGGAACCTACAACGCCACATTACCTGAAGAAGAGCACTGGATGACTCAAGTTCAAGTTCCAGGAAGGACGTTCATGCCAGTCACTGAACCCATAGAGTTTTCCTTTGATGCACCAACATGGAGTCTAGAAAAGAGCATGGCA
Source organism: Triticum aestivum (assembly GCF_018294505.1). Classification (NCBI taxonomy): domain Eukaryota; kingdom Viridiplantae; phylum Streptophyta; class Magnoliopsida; order Poales; family Poaceae; genus Triticum; species Triticum aestivum. The sequence continues at coordinate 264,730,863 of NC_057797.1, read as the reverse complement.
GCTCACATTGTCATGGGACGCATTGGAGAAGTTTACCGCAATGATCTCAAGGATACTATCTACCAGATTTGTGGGTGCCGAGATGAGCATTGGGAGATGATCGGCACCAAGAAGGATAGATCAATTGCAGTTTTTATCCAAGAGTTAAACCAACACATTCAACGTCAGGAGAACCAGATGTGCGCCGACATGATAGATCTGAAGAAGGCAAGGACAAGAATCAAGGAACTGGAGGAAGAACTCCAGGCTACACGTGAAGATTCTGAAGAGGAATTCGAAGTATTAGCGGAGAAGAATGACGATCTGATCAAGAAGATTGGAGTATTTATGGGAGGCCCTACACCAGTAGAAGAAGACGAAGAACCCAAGGAGATTCGCCCGGAAGACTACATCATCATCGACGACACTGACTCGGATCCAGATAATAGTGATCCATGTTCAAGAATTCATCTGATTAACCAGTTAACTTGTCGATTAATCCCTACTCATAGGGTCACCGAGTAGCCGATAAACCAAAAAATCGTCTGATTAATTGATTAAATGTCCGATTAACTTGCCGATTTGCAGATTAATACCCTACTCGCTAGCCAACCGAGCAGCTACCAGTTAACGATTTCCTCAACAATGATAGTGATGATGACTATGTTGATGAAGCTGGAGCAGATATCATGGAGTGTGCAACCGAAGAATATTTCTAGTAGACCACCCCAACAGTAGTAGTAGTCCACCATGTAAATATTGTAGTCCGAGCACTTTTGCGATAGCTAGATCTATTGCATGCCCTTGTTTGATTGAATGAAGTGAATTGTTTGCTTGTGCCTCATGTGCATATGGGTAGTGTTTTGTAGCGCCCCGAGACTGATGTGCCAGGTGTCTTCCAGTTTTTCGCTGTTGTTCCCTTGTTATTGCTTGCGTGTCATGCATATCTTATCATGTCATCATGTGCATTGCATTTGCATACGTGTTCGTCTCATGGATCCGAGCATTTTCCCCGTTGTCCGTTTTGCAATCCAGCGCTCCTATGTCACCCGGCGGTCCTTTCTACCTCTTTTCGTGTGCGGGTGTTAAACGTTTTCGGTTTGGACCGAGACTTGTCATGCGGCCTGGGTTTACTACCGGTAGACCGCCTGTCAAGTTTCGTGCCATTTGGACTTCGTTTGATACTCCAACGGTTAACCGAGGGACCGAAAAGGCCTCGTGTGTGTTGCAGCCCAACACCCCTCCAAAGTGGCCCAAAAATCCACCTTAACCTCTTCCATCATCTAGAGCGTTCGATCGCGATCGCGTGGCCCCAAACCACACCTCATTTGGACTCTCCTAGCTCCCTCTACCTATAAATATGTGTTCCCCTCCAAAAATTCACGGATGAAACCCTAGCCTTCCTCTACCTCGCGTCCGGACAAAACTCCCGCGCCGCCGGACATGTCCGCGCCTCCGCGCCAGACCAATCCCGCGCTGCCACCTCACCGTCGCGGCCTCCTCTCTCTCCTCCCTCCACCGCCGGCCCGCGCGTCCCGGATCGGGCCCGCGGGGCCCAACCGCCGCCACCGGCTCCCGCGGGAGATCCCGGGCCCCGTGCCGCCCCGAGGCGCGCGCACCACCGACCTTCGCCGGGCCGGTCGCCGCCCTCCACCACGCTGGCCGCCGCGACGCCCGCCGCCTGCTCCGGCACCAGCCGGCTCCCGCTTCCCGAGGCCACCGTCCGCCGCCGTGCACCGTTTGCTACAATGTGTCGCTGCCCCGCGCCACCTCGGCCCCGCGCCTCCACTCCGGCTTCCTCCCCTTCCCCCGGCAAGTCCAGCCTCTCCGGTGAACAGTTTTTCCGGCGAGACCTGGCTGCTACAGTGAACTCCGTCGATCCTTGTAATCCGCGCCGATCTGGATCCAGATCTGAAAATATCTCGGTTGACTTTTCTCCTCAAAACCCTATTTTTTTGCATACTTTGACATGCCATAACTCTGCATCTGTAGCTCCGATTCGTGCATGTAGCATATCAAAATGTTCGTCTCGACGAGTACATCATTTAATCTCATTGCATCATTTTCATTTGAGATCATCTTGATGCCCGAAATGCTGTTGGAAGAGGGCTATGGGATGAATATGTCAGATCTATTTCAGCAAATGGCCTTTTGTCATTTTTCCCATGATTAATGTATGCATGCTATGACCCTGAGCTCTACATGTGTTTTGTTATATGTCATGCCATCTTTACAGGGGTGTATGCCATGCATTTTTATGATCTTTGTGGTGACTAGCACAAGCTTGCAAAGTAGCTTACTCGTTGATGCTGATTTCAAGGACTTCGAATTTTACTAAGTCCTTGTCCTGATTTTATTTTTATGCCATATGTTCATGTTGTTTCCTAGTGATCCGTGCCTCTTTTGAGGATGATCAGTAAGGATGTTTTGTTAATATTGTGGTGCTCTATCCATCCATGTCTTTGTTTGCAATTATGGAGCACCCTAGCTTGAGTCAATCGAGCTCTACTTTTGCTATAAATTGTTCCTGGCAGATTGTTAACATGTTTAGCAATTTTGCCGAGGTTGTTTCTATTGATCCGTGCCTGCTATGATGTTGTTCTTGCCATGTCTAGCTTCTATGACATGTCTTCTTCATGGGTGTATTCTTAGTTTGTCATGCCATGCTTTGTAGTGAGTTCATTGAGCTCGTAAACATGCCTACTTGTTAATCTGTTTGCATGCTCTAGTTTTTTTCACTAAGTCTGAATATGTTTATGTTTCCTCTATGTTCACATGCTTGCAATTGTATTTTCTGATTCCTGTTGGCTCAAGGTCACTAAGGGACTTTTGTTATATGCTTAGAGTAGCTTCATGCCATGCCTTTCTTTGCCATGATATGTTCCTGTAGTATGTAGTTTTCATGCTCTAAAGATTGCTTCCTGATGATAAATTCCTGACATGTTAATTTCACTAAGTCTGAAACCTGTTATCATTTGCACTATTACCATGCTTGTTTGAACCTGTTAATTGATGAATTAGCCGTAGCTCAGTGTTAATCTTTTGACAAGCATCATGAGTGGATCCCTTCCATGTATTTTGTTGCCGTGTTTAAGTGATGTATCATATTTATCTTGATGCATTTAGAAGGCTACTTGTTGTTTATCGCAGACCGGTGCCATATTTGTTTTGCTTGCCATTTCCAAACCGTGCATCGTTTCCTGTGATCTTTATATCGATTTCGACCAAAATCAACTCCTCTTTCCAGTGGCACTCTTGGATTTCCAAGTTGAGGCCAGGTTCAATCACTCATTTCCAAATCATGCATATGCATCACATACCGCATCCCGCATATCATGCCATGTTCACGTGTTGGCTGTTTACTATGTTGTGTGCTTCTTTTCGATGTTGCTTCTTCGGGTTGGTTCCGATAGTGTCGCGTTTGTAAGGACCCGTTCGACTTCGTCCGTTTGTCTTCTTCATGGACTCGCTCTTCTTCCTTGCGGGATCTCAGGCAAGATGACCATACCCTCAAAATCACTTCTATCTTTGCTTGCTAGTTGCTCACTCTTTTGCTATGCAGATGTTGCGGTACCTACCACTTGCTTATCATGCCTCCCACGTTGTTAAGCCAAGCCTCTAACCCACCTTGAGCTAGCAAACCGTTGTTTGGCTATGTTACCGCTTTGCTCAGCCCCTCTTATAGCGTTGTTAGTTGTAGGTGAAGATTGGAGTGTGTTCCTTGTTGGAACATGGATTCTTGTTGGGATATCACAATATCTCTTATTTAATTAATGCATATATATACTTGGTAAAGGGTGGAAGGCTCGGCCTTATGTCTGGTGTTTTGTTCCACTCTTGCCGCCCTAGTTTTCGTCATATCGGTGTAATGTTCCCGGATTTTGCATTCCTTACACGGTTGGGTTATAATGGGAACCCCTTGACAGTTCGCCTTGAATAAAACTCCTCCAGCAATGCCCAACCTTGGTTTTACCATTCGCCACCTAGCCTCTTTTTCCCTTGGGAGTCGCGCTCCTGAGGGTCATCATTATTTTAACCCGCCCCCCCGGGCCAGTGCTCCTCTGAGTGTTGGTCCAAACTAGAGCCCTGTGCGGCGCCCCCTCGGGGAAACTCGAGGTTTGGTTTTAGTTGTATGGAGCGCTCATCTGAGTGTGCCCTGAGAACGAGATATGTGCAGCTCCTATCGGGATTTGTCGGCACATTCGGGTGGTGTTGCTGGACTTGTTTTACCATTGTCGAGGATGTCTTGTAACCGGGATGCCGAGTCTGATCAGATTGTCTTGGGAGAAGGAATATCCTTTGTTGACCGTGAGAGCTTGTGATGGGCTAAGTGGGACACCTCTGCAGGGATTTGAACTTTCGAAAGTTGTGCCCACGGTTATGGGAAGATGTGAATTTGTTAATGTCCGGTTGTTGAAAACCTGAAGTTGTTCTTAATTAAAACGCACCAACCGTGTGTGTTACCGTGATGGTCTCTTCTTGGTGGAGTCCGGGAAGTGAACACGGTGTTGGAGTTATGCTTGACGTAGGTTGTTCTAAAATCACTTCTTGATCATAGATTCTCGACCGTGCTTTTGCCTTCTCTTCTCGCTCTCTTTTGCGTATGTTAGCCACCATATATGCTAGCCGCTTGCTGTAGCTCCACCTCATACCATTTACCCTTCCTATAAGCTTAAATAGTCTTGATCGCGAGGGTGCGAGATTGCCGAGTCCTCGTGACTCACAGATACTTCCAAAACCAGTTTGCAGGTGCCGATGTTACCGAGCAGGTGACGCAACCATGCTCAAGGAGGAGCTCGTTGAAGAACGTGTTCGTTATGTTGTTCCGTTTCCAGTTGATCAGTAGTGGAGCCCAGTCGGGACGATCTGGGATTTGTGTAGCATTTGGGGTAGTCATCTTTCATTTTGGTTCCGTAGTCGGACCTTGATTGTATCTGGATGATGTAATGCTTTATTCATGTAATTGTGTGAAGTGGCGATTGTAAGCCAACTATGTATCTCTTTCCCTTATGTATTACATGGGTTGTGTGAAGATTACCTCACTTGCGACATTGCTTTCAATGCGGTTATGCCTCTAAGTCGTGCTTCGACACGTGGGAGATAAAGCCGCATCGAGGGCGTTACATGTTTTCTCTCTAGACCCCTCTCCATTCTTAAATCTCATCTTTTCTAAACCCTCAGATGCCTCCGAGACGTGACCCCGGATTTACCTTTCCACCGGAGCTCACCCAGTTGATCCAGCAGCAGAACACATTGATGCAGTTGCTAGTCCAGAATCACAATCAGGGGAACAACAACAACAACTCACCACCACCACCACCACCTGTTGATCACTTAGCCCATTTTCTTAGGCTGAATCCGCCGGTGTTTTCCAGTAGCACTGAGCCGATAGTAGTAGATGATTGGCTCCGCAAGACAGCAAGGGAGTTGACCACAGCAGGATGCACACATGCGGAAAAGGTGAAGTTTGCCGCACATCAGCTTGAAGGACCCGCAGCATCATGGTGGGAGAATTTCACAACCACTTTCCCTGTCGACACTGTCACATGGGACTAGTTCCAGTAGGCTTTCTGTACTGCCCATGTTTCAGTAGGAGCTATGCCCATGAAGAAGCGTGAGTTTCGCAACTTGCGCCAAGGAGGATGGATAGTTGGCCAGTATCTGGAGGACTTTAGTAAGCTAGCACGTTATGCCCCAGATGACGTTGCTACGGATGCAGCTAAGAAGGAAAAGTTTCTGTAAGGACTGAATGATGAGTTGAGCATGCAGTGGATGGTAGAAACCTTCAACAACTACTAGGAGTTGGTAGATCATGCTCTCATGATTGAAAGGAAGCAGCAGCAAATTGAGAACCGCAAGAGGAAGTATGGACAAGGGAAGTACAATTCTGGAGCTCAGCAGAAGCCACGTTTTACCCCTAGATCGGGAGGACATTTTCAGCATATCCATGGAGGAGGTAGCTCGCACAATCATAATGGCACCAAGAATGGTAATGGGAATGGAGGAAGCAACGACCAGAACCGTACAAACCCATCAACCCCAGTCAAGAGAGACCTGAGCCAAGTCACTTGCTTTAAGTGCCAGAAGACCGGACATTATGCTAATGAATGTCCTAAAGCCCAGAATGGAAATGGCAATGGAAGCTCAGGGAAGAAGCCGAACCCTTTCAATAGGGGACAGGTGAACCACGTAAATGTGGAGGAGGTTGAAGCCCAGCCCAATGCAGTAATAGGTAAGTTTTTGGTTAAGTCATTTACTTCACTCGTTCTTTTTGATACTGGCGCATCACATTCATACATATCAAGGGGATTTGTGGATAACTATCAACTGCCAACACAAGCCCTTAGGTCACCCATGTTAGTAAACTCGCCGGGAGCAGAGTATATGGCTAGTCTATGGAGTGATCGGTTACCATTAAGGATTGGTAACTACGTATTTCCCTCAGACCTAATAGTATTGGAATCTCAAGGATTGGATGTGATAATAGGCATGGATTGGTTATCGAAGTATGAAGGGAACATTCAATGTGCCAGTAAGTCAATTTTTCTTACCACCCTAGAAGGGAGAAGGATCAAGTATGTATCCCGGCATGTGCCGAAAAGGACTCAAGTAAATTGCCTAACAGGGGTTGTGCAGGAGGAAGTACCAGTAGTGAAGGAGTTCCCTGATGTATTTCCAGAAGAGATGCCAGGCATGCCACCAGATAGAGATATTGAGTTTTTTATTGAGCTTTTGCCAGGCACAGGGCCAATATCTAAGAGACCATATAGAATGCCCGCAAAGGATTTGGAAGAGATTAAGGAGAAGATTAAGGAGTTACTGGATAAAGGTTATATTCGCCCAAGTTCTTCACCTTGGGGATCGCCAGTACTTCTGGTGGAGAAGAAGGATGGATCGTTAAGGTTGGTTGTTGATTATCGAGGACTGAATGAAGTAACCATCAAGAACAGGTACCCACTACCGATGATCAATGATATGTTTGATCGCTTGCAAGGAGCTAAGGTATTTTCCAAGATCGATCTGTGATCAGGATACCATCAGTTGAAGATTCGAGAACAGGATATACCTAAGACGGCTTTTACCACTAGGTATGGGCTGTACGAGTATACCGTTACGTCATTTGGTCTGACTAACGCACCTGCATATTTTATGAACATGATGAACAAAGTGTTTATGGAGTTTTTGGATAAGTTCGTCGTAGTGTCCATTGATGATATCCTAGTTTACTCGAAGGATGAAGAGGAGCATAAGGAGCATTTGCGTTTGGTACTTGGTAAGCTCAGAGAACATCAGTTATATGCCAAGTTTAGCAAATGTGAGTTTTGGTTGAAGGAAGTTGGATTTCTCGGACACGTTATATCTAGAGAAGGTATAGTAGTAGATCCCACCAAGGGTGACACTGTGACAAATTGGGAAGCACCAACAACAATTGGAGAGATCCGGAGTTTTCTTGGACTTGCAGGATACTACCTGAGATTCATTAAAAATTTCTCGAAGATTGCAAAGCCTATGACGGAGTTGTTGAAGAAGGATACCAAGTTCATATGGACTGAGGAATGTGAGGCCAGTTTCTAGGAGTTTAAGAAACGTTTGGTTACATCACCTGTGTTGATTTTGCCAAATCAGACCAAGGATTATGAGATGTATTGCGACGCTTCACGTTGAGGACTTGGAGCAGTGCTTATGCAAGAAGGAAGAGTTGTTTCATATGCCTCACGACAGCTCAAGCCCCATGAGTTGAATTATGCTAGGCATGGTTTGGAGTTAGCAGCCGTAGTGCATGCATTGAAAACCTGGAGACACTTTCTCATTGGAAATCATTGTGAGGTGTACACAGATCACAACAGTTTGAAGTACATTTTCACGCAGGTGGAGTTGAATATCAGACAAAGGAGATGGTTGGAGCTCATCAAGGATTATGATATGAGATTGCATTATCACCCTGGAAAGGCTAACGTAGAAGCTGGCACATTGAGCCGTAAATGTCATGTCAACACACTAATGATGGGAGATTTACCAAGGGAGTTAGCCAAAAATCTTTGTGAGCTATGTTTGGAGATAGTTCCGAGAGGCTATGTAGCAGCATTGGAAATTCAGTCTACCCTGATGGATAGGATCAGAGAAGCTCAGAAGATTGATAAGGAGATTGCTTCTATTAATGGGAAAATAAGCAAAGGAGAAGCTAAAGGATTTCGTGAGGATGAGCACGATACCTTATGTTTTGAAGACCGTGTTTATGTGCCTAATGATTCGGCAATCGGGAAATTGATTCTGCAAGAGGCCCATGATTCACCATTTTCGATTCACCCAGGAAATACCAAGATGTATTTGGATTTGAAGGATACGTTCTGGTGGACCGGAATGAATAAGGATATTGCGGAATATGTAGCAGTTTGTGATGTATGTCAGAGAGTAAAGGCAGAGCATCAGAAGCCAGCAGGATTGCTACAGCCATTGCCGATACCCGAATGGAAGTGGGATAAGCTAGGCATAGATCTTATTACAGGATTTCCCAGAAATCGTTCAGGCTATGACTCGATTTGGGTTGTAGTCGATCGTTTGACAAAGGTAGTTCATTTCATTCTAGTGAAGACTACCTATACTAGTGCCAAATTGGCAAAGATATACATGACCAGAATCGTATGTCTGCATAGAGTTCCAAGGAGCATTGTATCAGATAGAGGAACCCAGTTTACCTCAAAGTTCTGGAATCAGTTGCATGAAACTTTGGGTACCAGGCTAGAGTTCAGTACAACTTTCCATCCGCAGACAGATGGACAAACCGAGAGAGTAAATCAGATTTTGGAGGATATGCTGAGAGCTTGTGTGCTAGATTACGGATCTAGTTGGGACGAGAATTTGCCATACGTAGAGTTCTTTTATAACAACAATTATCAATCCAGTTTGGAGATGGCCCCTTTCGAAGCCTTGTACGGAAGGAGGTGCAGGACCCCGTTGTTGTGGGATGAAGTTGGAGACCGTCAGTTGTTTGGACCAGATCTGATTAAGGAGTGTGAACAGGAAGTAAAATTGATTCGCGATAGGATCAAGGTAGCCTAGTCCAGGAAGAAGAGCTACGCAGATTCAAAATGCAAGGAGACAGTTTACGAAGTCGGAGACCGAGTTTATCTTCAAGTATCTCCACTTCGTGGAGTTATGCGTTTTGGAGTTAAGGGAAAGTTAGCGCCAAGTTTTGTGGGACCATACAAAGTTTTGGAGCGTATGGGAGAAGTAGCCTACAAGTTGGAATTTCCCGAAGGATTGTCAGGAGTTCATGACGTGTTCCACGTTTCCCAGTTGAAGAAGTGCCACGTAGAGATGGCTGATATACCACCAAGAGATACCGTGCCGCTGGAAGCGATTCAGTTGGACAATGATTTGACCTATGAAGAGAAACCAGTCAAGATTCTTGAGTATGCCAGCCGAGTCACCCGTAGCAAGGTTATCAAGTTTTGCAAAGTTCAGTGGAGCCACCACATGGAGGATGAAGCCACCTGGGAACGAGAGGAAGATCTGCTGAAGGACCACCCTCACCTATTTTCTAGCCAACCCAAATCTCAAGGGCGAGATTCATCTTAAGGGGGGTAGGTTTGTAACATCCCAAATTTTCAATTTGGAATGTTATACAATAGATCTTCATTGCATATCACATATATTTGCATTTTGGTTGATCCTAGAAATTTCACGCAACTCAAGGACCCTCGGAGAGAGTTGGGGATTTCTTTATTTTCATATTTGAGTTTTCTCAAATTTCAAAAAATAGGATCATTTGATTTTATTTATTTTATCTTCAATTATTTCTATTATAAAATTCTGAGAGAGGGAATAAAATGACTTTCCCAAAATAAAGAAATATTGAGCATTTAATAAAAGAATCAAATAAGATTTTATATTGGTTTTATTTGCTATTTTATTTGAATTTAGGAAAAATTGCACGTTTTCAAAAATTGCATTTAGGGCCAAGAAAATGTTCATCATGTTCTAAATATTTTATTTAGACGGTGAAAATTTGTATTGGCATTTTTAGTTTTTTATTTATTTTTCTAGAATTTTTTTTAGTTTCAGTAAAATTGTTTTGAAAAAAGAGACCCGCGCCCAACTGGGCCAAGGGCCCAGCCGAGCAGGCCGGCCCAGCCGCCGCCTCCCGCCCGGATCGGGACAGGAGTCCCGATCGCCGCCGCCGCCTCGTCCGGGGAGGACACGCCTCCCGAGGCCGCCCACTTCCCCAAGTTCACCGCCCCCCTTTATAACCCGCCGGACCCCCCTGGAGCCCCACACCGCCGCCGCCTCCCTACGCCGCCCGCGCTGCCGCAGCCGCCGCCCCACGCCGCTTGCTGCCGCTGCCGCCGCATGCCGCCCCGTGCCGCTTGCTGCCCCTACCGCCGCTCGGAGCCGCCGCCCCGCACCGCCCGACGGCGCCCGGAGCCCCGCAGGAGCTTCGCCAGAGCCCCGAGCCGAGGTAGCTGCCGCTGCCGGTTTTCTGAGAAAAGCCATTTCGGTTTTTTAGAAAACCCTAGTTTTCGTTTTTTAAATAGATCGGGTTTTCTCCGTTTTATTTATTTAGCGAGCGTTCGCTCATTCGTTCGTTTTAACGGACGCGTTGATGGTTTAGTTCCTGTTAATGAACATTTGTTCGTTAACCTGTTCGTCGTTTTTCTTTTTCTCGGATTAAATTCGCGATTATTCTGATCGCGATTTCTGATCCGATGTTCGTTTTAGTTTAATTTTTCGCTCGTTTATCGGAATCAGGCGATTCAAGCGCGTGGAGTTTCGTCTCGAATCTCTCTTTCCGTTTAACAAACTCAAACAAGTTTTTGCCTCAGTAAAAATTGCCCTAGATCCAGAATAGTAAACAAAGCCTATTTCTTTTGCCGTTTGTCTTTCGTTGCTTCGTTCGATTTGGTTCTTTTTGCCAACCGGAGTTCTTAAGTTGAACTATCTGGTTAGATCTCTTATTCAAGTTTTACCTGTGCATTGGTTGAGTACTTATTGTATGATTGTTTGTTTGCGATAGAATACCCGGATTGCACCGCTTGCTACTTCGAATCGCTAGGTTTCAAGGATCATCAGCAAGGCAAGTAACACTTTGATCATACCTCCTACTACCCATTTTTTATTGCATTAGATCAACCCTCACACATTGCATGATTAGGATCCAATTAAATTGTGGGTTTGGGAAGTAGTTGAGGTAGTACCTATTACCTGTTTATTATCAAACCTTTGGGAGTTACTTCTACGTTTGCTTTTATGCCATGCTATGCTAGTAGACGTGGATTGGGTGAGTGAAATCCATGACAGATGTGAGATTGATAATTTATTGGTTTATCTATGGTGGCAACTTAAATACACATCTGGGTGGATTGAGGCACCTGGGTATTCCAGCGATTGCCTGTTTTCTTTTGGACCGCCACCCAGGCTCAAAGGGATCATGAGATTATTCATGCTAGAAACTTCCGTGTGCAGCCACAAGCTACTATGGGCTCTAGCATAGTTGACTAAGTCATGCGAACTCTTACAGTGGTAGACTAGCAGATGTAGGGGATGTAGGTTGGTACGGTCTACCCGTTCGTAAGGTGCTAGCGCGTCTGAAAGACTATGTCTCGGTCATCCATTCCTCAAACACCATGTAGTGCTAGAAATCCAACGGAGGAGATTGAGTCTTGTGGGGAAAAGTGCGCAAACCTCTGCAGAGTGTATAAACTAATCATGGTTAGCCGTGTCCCCGGTTATGGACATCTTGAGTATCTAGTACTTGGATTATCATGTGAATCTCATCATGTTACTCTAAGTAATATTGTTGGGTTTTAATGATGATGCTTAATTGGGATTGAGAATGCTGTCAACCATTCTCAATGTTTAACAACTACCATGATAGTTAAATAAAATTTATTCCTTTGAAGTAGGGAAAAATTGGCTTTACGCAAAACTGTAACCATAGAGCTTTCCACCAGCCAAATATGCATATAGAATAGCCTTATTCTTTCATTGCTCTCTATGTGTTACTTTGCCAGCATATTCCATGTGCTGACCCATTTTCGGGCTGCAACGTTCATGTTGCAGATTTTTCAAACGACGAGTAAGGTGCTTTTAGGTCGTGGTTCTATACTCAGTGATGCCGTTGGAGTTGATGGACTCACTTATCTTCCAAGCCTTCCGCTGTTATCGTTATTAGATGGCCTTCAGCCATATTTATTGTAATAAGTTCTCTTTTGAGACCACTCTGTTATAAATCCTTCAAGTACTATGTGGTGTCAGCATTACTGATCCAGGGATGACACCTGAGCATAGAGATTGGACCATTTGAGGTCTGGTCGCTACACTACGCCAGACAATGTCCCAAGAAAGGCAAGTCAAATGCTCCATTCAAGCCGCAAGTTAATCACATGGGGCCATACCCTGGCCAGAACACCATCCAAGGGAAAGTTCATCACCTCTCCGCAGAAGAAGCTCAAGAGAACCCAGAAGTCATCATTGGTATGTCTTCCATTAATAGCGTACCTGCAATAATTTTGTTTGACTCTGGGGCTTCCCACTCTTTTATTTCAAGGAGTTTTGCTGCCCAAAAACAAGTTTTCTTGCTCAATTTTGGAAAAGAGTATGATGGTACAATCCCCAGGATTGTTGCTCAAAAGCAATTTTGCCTGTCGCAATATGGATATTGACATCACGGGAGTCATGTTACCAGCCTCTTTGATAGTCATCGAGTTTTCCAAGTTGGATATTATTTTTGGAATGAACTGGTTAACCAAACATCAAGTACGCATCAACTATGCGACCACAGAAGTCACATTGACAAACTAGGAAGACCAAACTACAAAATTCTTTCCTCAAAGAAGCATGCCCAAGAAAGAAATGGTCTTCGCAGCTATAGCTCAGGAATTGGATCTAATTCCTGTGGTCAGGGAGTTTCCAGATGTATTTCCTGAGGAACTAATAGGAATGCCTCCAGACCGCGAGCTTGATTTTGCAATTGACCTTGTGCCCGGGACCGCACCATTATACAAGAAGTATTACCGGATGCCTTCATCTGAATTAGTGGAGTTAAAGAAATATATTGATGAGATGCTTCAGAAAGGATACATTCGTCCAAGCTCTCAAGCGTGGTGTCCTCCATAAGACTCGGAATGCCACTTGCGTAGGATCTGTTCCTGTTCATGCTCAGGTACACAACGTCTAATAACACCATCTCCTCCTTTATAAAGATGTGGGTCGTCCCAAAATTAATGTCTTAAATCATAGAAGAACTTTTTCTTTTGCTGGTCTGTGAAGCTAGGTGGTATAAATTTGGCAACAATATAATTAGCATAATCAGCATACCATGGAGTACTATGTGAAGCACTTATAACATTTAATTGTTCATTAGGAAAGCTATCATTAATAGGTAGTGGGTCATCAAGAATATTTTCTAACCTAGACAGGTTGTCTGCAACGGGGTTCTCAGCTCCCTTTCTATCAACAATATGCAAATCAAATTCTTGAAGCAAGAGAACCCATCTAATAAGTCTAGGTTTAGCATCTTTCTTTTCCATAAGATATTTAATAGCAGCTTGATCAGTTTTAATAGTTACTTTAGAATTAACAATATAAGATCTGAACTTATCACAAGCAAATACAACTGCTAAGAGTTCTTTTTCAGTAGTAGCATAATTTCTTTGAGAATTGTCTAGAGTCTTACTAGCATAATGAATAACATTTAATTTCTTATCAACTCTTTTCCCTAGAACAGCACCTACAGCATAATCACTAGCATCACACATAATTTCAAAGGGTAGGTTCCAATCAGGTGGCTGAACAACAGGTGCAAAGACTAATGCTTTCTTAAGTATTTCAAATGCTTCTACACAATCATCATCAAAGACAAATGGTATATCTTTTTGCAATAAATTAGTCAGAGGCCGAGAAATTTTTGAGAAGTCCTTAATTAACCTCCTATAAAATCCAGCGTGACCAAGGAAACTTCTTATACCTTTGATGTCCTTGGTACATGGCATCTTTTCAATAGCATCAACATTGGCTTTATAAACTTCAATACCTCTTTCAGAAACTTTGTGCCCCAAGACAATACCTTCACTAACCATAAAGTGGCACTTTTCCCAATTCAAGACAAGATTACTTTCTTCACATCTCTGCAAAACTCGATCAAGATTGCTCAAGCAATCATCAAAAGAGGAACCATAGACGGAAAAGTCGTCCATGAAAACCTCACAAATCTTTTCACAAAAGTCAGAGAATATAGCCATCATGCATCTTCGAAAGGTAGCAGGTGCATTACATAAACCAAAAGGCATACGTCTATAAGCAAAAGTACCAAAAGGGCATGTAAAAGTAGTCTTTGATTGATCTCTAGCCGACACAGGTATTTGAGAGAAACCAAAATAACCATCTAGAAAGCAATAGTGTGTATGTTTGCATAATCTTTCTAGCATTGGATGAATAAAAAGGTAAGGGGTAATGATCTTTCTTAGTAGCTTTATTTAATTTGCGGAAATCAATTACCATCCTATAACCTGTGATAATTCTTTGTGGAATCAATTCATCTTTATCATTAGGAACAACAGTAATACCTCCCATCTTAGGGACACAATGGACTGGACTTACCCACTCACTATCAGCAATGGGATAGATTATACCTGCCTCCAGAAGCTTTAGTATTTCTTTTCTGACCACTTCTTTCATTTTAGGATTCAGGCGTCGTTGAGGATCACGAACTGGTTTGGCATCTGCTTCCAAATTTATTTTATGTTGACATAGAGTGGGACTAATGCCCTTAAGATCATCAAGAGTATATCCAATAGCAGCGCGGTGCTTCTTCAGAGTTTTCAATAATCTTTCTTCTTCATGCTCTGAAAGGTTAGCACTAATAATAACAGGATATATCTTCTTTTCATTAAGATAAGCATATTTAAGATTATCAGGCAAAGGTTTGAGCTCAAACACGGGATCACCCTTGGGTGGAGGTGGATCCCCTAAAATTTCAATAGGCAAATTGTGATGCAGAATAGGTTCCTGTTTAAAGAATACTTCATCTATTTCCCTTCTTTCTTTGATGAACATATAATTTTCATGATCTAGCAAATAGTGTTCAAAAGGACCAATAGGAGGTACGGCAATAGAAGCAAGACCAATAATTTCATCCTTACTAGGTAATTCTTCCTCATGATGTTGTTTACTAAATTTAGAGAAATTAAAATCATGAACCATATCATCCAAACCAAAAGTAACAATATTCTTAGTGTAGTCTATGGTAGCATTGACAGTATTTAAGAAGGGTCTACCAAATATAATTGGACAAAATCTATCTTGTGGAGAAGTAAGAACAAGAAAATCAGCTGGATATTTAGTTTACCCACACAAGACTTCAACATCTCTAACAATTCCAATTGGTGCAATAGTATATCTATTAGCAAGTTTAATAGTAACATCAATATCTTCTAACTCAACAGGTGCAATTTCATTCTTAATTTCTTCATATAAAGCATGCGGTATAACACTAGCACTAGCACCCATATCACATAAGCCATGATAACAATGATCTCCTATTTTAACAGAAATAACAGGCATGCATACCACAGGTCTATGTTTATCCTTATCACAAGGTTTAGCAATTCTAGTAGTTTCACCTTCAAACTGAATAACATGCCCATCAATATTATCAGACAAGAGATCTTTAACAATAGCAATATTAGGTTCTACTTTAACTTGCTCAGGAGGTGTATAAGTTCTAACATTTCTTTTACGAGCAACAGTTGAAGCTTTAGCATGATCCTTTATTCTAACAGGGAAAGGTGGTTTCTCAATGTAAGAAGTAGGAACAATAGGATCATTATAAGTGACAGTCTTTTCTTCAACTTTAATAGGTGCAGCTACTTCTAATTCTATGGGAGGATCATATTTAAACCACTTCTCCTTAGGGAGATCAACATAAGTAGCAAAAGATTCACAGAAAGAGGCTACTATCTTAGAGTCAAGTCCATATTTAGTGCTAAACTTACGGAAAATATCAGTGTCCATAAAAGATTTAACACAATCAAACTTAGGTGTCATACCTGACTCCTTACCTTCGTCGAGGTTCCAATCTTCAGAGTTGCGTTTAATTCTATCCAATAAATTCCATCTGAATTCAATAGTCTTCATCATAAAAGAGCCAGCACAAGAAGTATCGAGCATGGTGCGATTGTTTTCAGAAAGCCGAGCATAAATTTTTTGCATAATTATTTCTCTTGAGAGCTCATGATTGGGGCATGAATATAACATTGATTTAAGCCTCCCCCATGCTTGAGCGATGCTTTCTCCTTCGCGAGGCCAGAAATTGCGATCACGATGAACAAGATGCATAGGGTAATACTTTTGATGAAATTCCAGCTTCAATCTTTTATAGTCCCATGATCTCATATCATCACATAACCTATACCATATCAACGCGTCTCCCTTCAAAGATAAAGGGAAGACCTTCTTATTAGCAACATCGTCGGGTATACCTGCAAGCTTAAATAATCCACAAACTTCATCCACATATATTAAGTGCTCATCAGGATGCTTTGTTCCATCTCCTATAAAAGGATTAGCTAGCAGTCTTTCTATCATACCCAAAGGATACTCATAAGGAATTTCATTTTCAATAGGTTCAGTAGGTTGAGGAGCAACTCTATGCTCTACCGGTCGGGGTGAAGATACCCCGAACAAGCTGCTCAGAGAATTACTTTCCATAGTAACAAGTGACAGTAAATTTCAGCACACTATATAAAATTTTCCTTACCAAATTCCACCTACCAAAGGCACTACACTCCCCGGCAATGGCGCCAGAAAAGAGTCTTGATGACCCACAAGTATAGGGGATCTATTGTAGTCCTTTCGATAAGTAAGAGTGTCGAACCCAACGAGGAGCAGAAGGAAATGATAAGCGGTTTTCAGCAAGGTATTCTCTGCAAGTACTGAAATAAGTGGTAACAGATAGTTTTGTGATAAGATAGATTGTAACGAGCAACAAGTAACAAAAGTAAATAAAGTGCAGCAAGGTAGCCCAATCCTTTTGTAGCAAAGGACAAGCAGGAACAAACTCTTATAATAGGAAAAGCACTCCGGAGGATACATGGGAATATCATCAAGTTAGTTTTCATCATGTTCATATGATTCACGTTCGATACTTTTATAATTTGATATGTGGGTGGACCGGTGCTTGGGTGCTGTTCTTACTTGAACAAGCATCCCACTTATGATTAACCTCTATTGCAAGCATCCGCAACTACAACAAAAGTATTAAGGTAAACCTAACCCTAGCATGAAACATATGGATCCAAATCAGCCCCTTACGAAGCAACACATAAACTAGGGTTTAAGCTTCTATCACTCTAGCAACCCATCACCTACTTATTACTTCCCAATGCCTTCCTCTAGGCCCAAATAATGGTGAAGTGTTATGTAGTCGACGTTCACATAACACCACTAGAGGCTAGACAACATACATCTTATCAAAATATCAAATGAATACAAAATTCACATGACTACTCATACCAAGACTTCTCCCTTGTCCTCAGGAACGAACTTAATTACTCACAAAGTATATTCATGTTCATAATCAGAGGGGTAATAATATGCATATAGGATCTGAACATATGATCTTCCACCAAATAAACCAACTAGCATCAACTACAAGGAGTAATCAACACTACTAGCAACCTACTAGCACCAATCCCGGACTTTGAGACAAGAATTGGATACAAGAGATGAACTAGGGTTTGGAGATGAGATGGTGCTGGTGAAGATGTTGATGGAGATTGCCCTCTCCCGATGAGAGGAGCGTTGGTGATGACGATGGTGATGATTTCCCACTCCGGGAGGGAAGTTTGCCCGGCAGAATAGCTCTGCCGGAGCTCTAGATTGGATCCGCCAAGGTTCCGCCTCGTGGCAGCTGAGTCTCGTCCTGAAAAGTTCCTCCTTATTTTTTTCTCATCAAAAGACCTCATATAGGAGAAGATGGGCATCGGAGAGCCACCAGGGGGCCCACGAGGTAGGGGGCGCGCCCTAGGGGGGGCGCGACCCCCACCCTCGTGAGAAGGGTGTGGGCCCCCTGGCCTTCATCTTTGGCGTGGATTTTTCTTTATTTCTTTTAAGATGTTCCATGGAGTTTCAGGACTTTTTGAGTTGCGCAGAATAGGTCTCTAATATTTGCTCCTTTTCCATACAAGAATTCCAGCTGCCGGCATTCTCTCTCTTTATGTAAACCTTGTAAAATAAGAGAGAATAGCCATAAGTATTGTGATATAAAGTGAAATAACAGTCCATAATACGATAAATATCAATATAAAAGAATGATGCAAAATGGACGTATCAATCATGCGCATGTTTAAGGAAAGAAGAAACAGCGATTTGCTTGAACTATTAAAAGGTGTGCAGGCTATGGTTGGGTAGAATGGAAATCAGAATGGCCATCACTCCAAGCTCTTAGATTTTCAAAGGACTAAGCCACCCAGTTTTAATCAAGTTGTTAACCCTCTGGAAGCCGACGGTTCGTTAAGGACCATTGAAATGAAATTGAACCTTGCTCATACTGAAGAAGGTGATAAGGTTCCATTTGCGACTCAATATCTAGAAGGAGTCCTAGCTATCCGGTGGGACAACTCTAAAGCTATGTGGCCAGTAGATAAAGAAATCACATGGGATAAGTTTAAGGATCAGTTCCGCAAATCTCACATCCCTACACGTATCATGGGAGTCAAAATGCGTGTGTTCCTGGCCCTCACGCAAGGTAACTTATCCGTCACCGAGTATTTGAACAAGTTCAATCATTTGGCCTGCTATTCCCTGTATGATGTGGCCACCGAAGAGAGAAAGATCGAAAAATTCCTTGGAGGACTAAACCAACACCTTAGATGCATTCTCAGTATGCTTGATTTTCTGGATTTCGAGACTCTGGTAAATAAAGCCCTGATTGCAGAAAGGGAGCACAAGCTTATTCAGGACAGTAGGCCAGTTCATGATGACCGTAAGTGAAAGTTTGAGCCTAAGAAGGAAGGACCCATAGCCCAGAAGGCTCGTACCTCACAACATACATAGGTTGAGTATAAGCCCAATTGACAGTAGAATGTTAACAAGACCACTACCCAAGTCAAGAATATTGTGACCAGCCTGGTACACGAAGATTGTCAGCGTAGCAATGCGTGCTTTTCTTGTGGGCAAACCGGACACTACATGTAACATCCCAAATTTTCAATTTCGAATGTTATACAATAGATCATCATTGCATATCATATTTATTTGCATTTTGGATGATCCTAGAAATTTCACGCAACTCAAGGACCCTCGGAGAGAGTTGGGGATTTCGTTATTTTCATATTTGAGTTTTCTCAAATTTTGAAAAATAGGATCACTTGATTTTATTTATTTTATCTTCAATAATTTCTATTATAAAATTCTGAGAGAGGGAATAAAATGAATTTCCCAAAATAAAGAAATATTGAGGATTTAATAAAATAATCAAAAAAGATTTTATTTTGGTTTTATTTGCTATTTTATTTGAATTTAGGAAAACTTGCACGTTTTCAAAAATTGCATTTAGGGCCAAGAAAATGTTCATCCTGTTCTAAATATTTTATTTAGACGGTGAAAATTTGTTTTGGCATTTTTAGATTTTTATTTATTTTTCTAGAATTTTTTTTAGTTTCAGCGAAATTGTTTAAAAAAAAGAGACCCGCGCCCGACTGGGCCAAGGGCCCAGCCGAGCAGGCCAGCCCAGCTGCCGCCGCCTCCCGCCCGGATCGGGACAGGAGTCCCGATCTCCGGAGGCTGCCCCCTTCCCCAAGTTCGCCCCCCTTTATAACCCACCCGGCCCCCCTGGAGCCCCACACCGCCGCCGCCTCCCCACGCCACCCGCGCCGCTGCAGCCGCCGCCCCGCGACGCCGCTGCCGCACGCCGCAGCCGCCGCCCCGCGCCGCTTGCCACCCCTGCCGCCGCTCGGAGCCGCCGCCCCGCACCACCCGCCGCCACCCGGAGCCGAGGTAGCCGCCGCCACCGGTTTACTGAGAAAAGTCGTTTCGTTTTTTTAGAAAACCCTAGTTTTTTTAAATAGATCGTTTTTTCTCCGGTTTATTTATTTAGCGAGTGTTCGCTCGTTCGTTCGTTTTAATGAACGCGTTCATCGTTTAGTTCCTGTTAACGAACATTCGTTCGTTAATCTGTTTGCCGTTTTTCTTTTTCTCGGATTAAATCCACGATTTTTCTGATCGCGATTTCTGATCTGATGTTCGTTTTAGTTCAACTTTTCGCTCGTTTATCGGAATCAGGCGATTCAAGCGCCTGGAGTTTCGTCTCGAAACCCTCTTTCCGTTTAACCAACTCAAACAAGTTTTTGCCTCAGCAAAAATTTCCCTAGATCCAGAATAGTAAACGGAGCCTGTTTCTTTTGCCGTTTGTCTTTCGTTGCTTCGTTCGATTTGGTTCTTTTTGCCAACAGGAGTTCTTAAGTTGAACTATCTGGTTAGATCTCTTATTCGAGTTTTACCTGGGCATTAGTCGAGTACTTATTGTATGCTTGTTTGTTTGCGATAGAATACCCGGATTGCGCCGCTTGCTACTTTGAATTGCTAGGTTTCACGGATCATCAGCAAGGCAAGTAACACTTTGATCATACCTCCTACTGCCCAGTTTTTATTGCATTAGATCAACCCTCACACATTGCATGATTAGGATCCAATTAAATTGTGGGTTTGGGAAGTAGTTGAGGTAGTACCTATTACCTGTTTATTATCAAACCTTTGGGAGTTACCTCTACGTTTGCTTTTATGCCATGCTATGCTAGTAGACGTGGATTGGGTGAGTGAAATCCATGACAGATGTGAGATTGATAATTTAATGGTTTATCTAAGGTGGCAACTTAAATACACATCTGGGTGGATTGAGGCACCTGGTTATTCCAGCGATTGCCTGTTTTCTTTTGGACCGCCACCCAGGCTGAAAGGGATCATGAGATTGTTCATGCTAGAAACTTCTGTGTGCAGCCACAAGCTACTATGGGCTCTAGCATAGTTGACTAAGTCGTGCGAACTCTTACAGTGGTAGACTAGCAGATGTAGGGGATGTAGGTTGGTACGGTCTACCCGTTCATAAGGTGCTAGCGCTTCTGAAAGGCTATGTCTCGGTCATCCATTTCTCAAACACCATGTAGTGCGAGAAATTCAACGGAGGAGATCGAGTCTTGTGGGGAAAAGTGCGCAAACCTCCGTAGAGTGTATAAACTAATCATGGTTAGCCATGTCCCCGGTTATGGACATCATGAGTATCTCGTACTTGGATTATCATGTGAATCTCATCATGTTACTCTAATTAATTTTTTTGGTTTTAATGATGATGCTTAATTGGGATTGAGAATGCTGTCAACCATTCTCAATGTTTAACAACTACCATGATAGTTAAATAAAATTTATTCCTTTGCACTAGGGAAAAATTGGCTTTACGCAAAACTGTAACCATAGAGCTTTCCACCAACCAAATATGCATATGGAATAGCCTTATTCTTTCATTGCTCTCTATGTGTTACTTTGCCAGCATATTCCATGTGCTGACCCATTTTCGGGCTGCAACGTTCATGTTGCGGACTTTTCAGACGACGAGTAAGGTGCTTTTAGGTCGTGGTTCTATACTCAGTGATGTCGTTGGAGTTGATGGACTCACTTATCTTCCAAGCCTTCCGCTGTTATCGTTATTAGATGGCCTTCAGCCATGTTTATTGTAATAAGTTCTCTTTGGAGACCCTCGATGTAATAAGTGTGTGATTGCTACTCTATTATAAATCCTTCAAGTATTGTGTGGTGTCAGCATTGTTGATCCAGGGATGACACCTGAGCACAGAGATTGGACCGTTTGAGGTCTAGTCGCTACAAGATGGTATCAGAGCACACGCTGACTGTAGGACACGAGCATTAAGCTAAAGCCCTAGATTCCTACTCTCTTCTCTTTCTGACCCCTCATCTTTTCTACTCTTTTAGGATGGCGGATGCAAGGAACAAGTTCACGCAACCGGATCAAGATACACCCTTTGGACGTCACTTGAAGGAAGTCACTAGATATCTGAACATAGGAGTACCAAGCTTCATCGGAACCTACAACGCCACATTACCTGAAGAAGAGCACTGGATGACTCAAGTTCAAGTTCCAGGAAGGACGTTCATGCCAGTCACTGAACCCATAAAGTTTTCCTTTGATGCACCAACATGGAGTCTAGAAAAGAGCATGGCAGCTCACATTGTCATGGGACGCATTGGAAAAGTTTACCGCAATGATCTCAAGGATACTATCTACCAGATTTGTGGGTGCCAAGATGAGCATTGGGAGATGATCGGCACCAAGAAGGATAGATCAATTGCAGCTTTTATCCAAGAGTTAAACCAACACATTCAACGTCAGGGGAACCAGATGTGCGCCGACATGATAGATCTGAAGAAGGCAAGGACAAGAATCAAGGAACTGGAGGAAGAACTCCAGGCTACACGTGAAGATTCTGAAGAGGAATTTGAAGTATTAGCGGAGAAGAATGACGATCTGATCAAGAAGATTGGAATATTTATGGGAGGCCCTACACCAGTAGAAGAAGACGAAGAACCCAAGGAGATTCGCCCGGAAGACTACATCATCATCGACGACACCGACTCGGATCCAGATAATAGTGATCCCTGTTCAAGAATTCATCCGATTAACCAGTTAACTTGTCGATTAATCCCTACTCATAGGGTCACCGAGTAGCCGATAAACCAAAAAAATCGTCCGATTAATTGATTAAATGGCCGATTAACTTGCCGATTTGCAGATTAATACCCTACTCGCTAGCCAACCGAGCAGCTACCAGTTAACGATTTCCTCAACAATGATAGTGATGATGACTATGTTGATGAAGCTGGAGCAGATATCATGGAGTGTGCAACCGAAGAATATTTCTAGTAGACCACCCCAACAGTAGTAGTAGTCCACCATGTAAATATTGTAGTCCGAGCACTTTTGCGATAGCTAGATCTATTGTATGCCCTTGTTTGATTGAATGAAGTGAATTGTTTGCTTTTGCCTCATGTGCATATGGGTAGTGTTTTGTAGCGCCCCGAGACCGATGTGCCAGGTGTCTTCCAGTTTTTCGCTGTTGTTCCCTTGTTATTGCTTGCGTGTCATGCATGTCTTATCATGTCATCATGTGCATTGCATTTGCATACGTGTTCATCTCATGCATCCGACCATTTTCCCCGTTGTCCGTTTTGCAATCCAGCGCTCCTATGTCACCCGGTGGTCCTTTCTACCTCTTTTCATGTGCGGGTGTTAAACGTTTTCGGTTTGGACCGAGACTTGTCATGCGGCCTGGGTTTACTACCGGTAGACCGCCTATCAAGTTTCGTGCCATTTGGACTTCGTTTGATACTCCAATGGTTAACCGAGGGACCGAAAAGGCCTCGTGTGTGTTGCAGCCCAACACCCCTCCAAAGTGGCCCAAAAACCCACCTTAACCTCTTCCATCATCTAGAGCGTTCGATCATGATCACGTGGCCCCAAACCGCACCTCATTTGGACTCTCCTAGCTCCCTCTACCTATAAATATGTGTTCCCCTCCAAAAATTCACGGATGAAACCCTAGCCTTCCTCTACCTCGCGTCCGGACAAAACTCCCGCGCCGCCGGACATGTCCGCGCCTCCGCGCCGGACCAATCCCGCGCTGCCACCTCACCGTCGCGGCCTCCTCTCTCTCCTCCCTCCACCGCCGGCCCGCGCGTCCCGGATCGGGCCCGCGGGGCCCAGCCGCCGCCACCGGCTCCCGCGGGAGATCCCGGGCCCCGTGCCGCCCCGAGGCGCGCGCGGCACCGACCTTCGCCGGGCCGGTCGCCGCCCTCAACCACGCTGGACGCCGCGACGCCCGCCGCCTGCTCCGGCACCGGCCGGCTCCCGCGTCCCGAGGCCGCCGTCCGCCGCCGTGCACCGTTTGCTACCATGTGTCGCCGCCCCGCGCCACCTCGGCCCCGCGCCTCCACTCCGGCTTCCTCCCCTTCCCCCGGCAAGTCCAGCCTCTCCGGTGAACAGTTTTTTCGGCGAGACCTGGCTGCTACAGTGAACTCCGTCGATCCTCGTAATCCGCGCCGATCTGGATCCAGATCTGAAAATATCTTGGTTGACTTTTCTCCCTGAAACCCTATTTTTTGCATACTTTGACATGCCATAACTCTGCATCCGTAGCTCCGATTCGTGCATGTAGCATATCAAAATGTTCATCTCGATGAGTACATCATTTAATCTCATTGCATCATTTTCATTTGAGATCATCTTGATCCCCGAAATGCTGTTGGAAGAGGGCTATGTGATGAATATGTCAGATCTATTTCAGCAAATGGCCTTTTGTCATTTTTGCCATGATTAATGTATGCATGCTATGACCCTGAGCTCTACATGTGTTTTGTTATATGTCATGCCATCTTTACAGGGGTGTATGCCATGTATTTTTATGATCTTTGTGGTGACTAGCACAAGCTTGCAAAGTAGCTTACTCGTTGATGCTGATTTCAGGGACTTCAAATTTTACTAAGTCCTTGTCCTGATTTTATTTTTATGCCATATGTTCATGTTGTTCCTAGTGATCCGTGCCTCTTTTGAGGATGATCAGTAAGGATGTTTTGTTAATATTGTGGTGCTCTATACATCCATGTCTTTGTTTGCAATTATGGATCACCCTAGCTTGAGTCAATCGAGCTCTACTTTTGCTATAAATTGTTCCTGGCAGATTGTTAACATGTTTAGCAATTTTGCCGAGGTTGTTTCTATTGATCCGTGCCTGCTATGATGTTGTTCTTGCCATGTCTAGCTTCTATGACATGTCTTCTTCATGGGTGTATTCTTAGTTTGTCATGCCATGCTTTGTAGTGAGTTCATTGAGCTCGTAAACATGCCTACTTGTTAATCTGTTTGCATGCTCTAGTTTTTTTCACTAAGTCTGAATATGTTTATGTTTCCTCTATGTTCACATGCTTGCAATTGTATTTTCTGATTCCTGTTGGCTCAAGGTCACTAAGGGACTTTTGTTATATGCTTAGAGTAGCTTCATGCCATGCCTTTCTTTGCCATGATATGTTCCTGTAGTATGTAGTTTTCATGCTCTAAAGATTGCTTCCTGATGATAAATTCCTGACATGTTAATTTCACTAAGTCTGAAACCTGTTATCATTTGCACTATTACCATGCTTGTTTGAACCTGTTAATTGATGAATTAGCCGTAGCTCAGTGTTAATCTTTTGACAAGCATCATGAGTGGATCCCTGCCATGTATTTTGTTGCCATGTTTGAGTGTTGTATCATATTTATCTTGATGCATTTAGAAGGCTACTTGCTGTTTATCGCAGACCGGTGCCATATTTGTTTTGCTTGCCATTTCCAAACCGTGCATCGTTTCCTGTGATCTTTATATCGATTTCGACCAAAATCAACTCCTCTTTCCAGTGGCACTCTTGGATTTCCAAGTTGAGGCCAGGTTCAATCATTCATTTCCAAATCATGCATATGCATCACATACCGCATCCCGCATATCATGCCATGTTCACGTGTTGGCTGTTTACTATGTTGTGTGCTTCTTTTCGGTGTTGCTTCTTCGGGTTGGTTCCGATAGTGTCGCGTTTGTAAGGACCCGTTCGACTTCGTCTGTTTGTCTTCTTCATGGACTCGCTCTTCTTCCTTGCGGGATCTTAGGCAAGAAGACCATACCCTCAAAATCACTTCTATCTTTGCTTGCTAGTTGCTCACTCTTTTGCTATGCCTATGCTGCGGTACCTACCACTTGCTTATCATGCCTCCCACATTGTTAAGCCAAGCCTCTAACCCACCTTGTGCTAGAAAACCATTGTTTGGCTATGTTACTGCTTTGCTCAGCCCCTCTTATAGCGTTGTTAGTTGTAGGTGAAGATTGGAGTGTGTTCCTTGTTGGAACATGGATTCTTGTTGGGATATCACAATATCTCTTATTTAATTAATGCATCTATATATTTGGTAAAGGGTGGAAGGCTCAGCCTTATGCCTGGTGTTTTGTTCCACTCTTGCCGCCCTAGTTTCCGTCATATCGGTGTAATGTTCCCGGATTTTGCGTTCCTTACACGGTTGGGTTATAATGGGAACCCCTTGACAGTTCGCCTTGAATAAAACTCCTCCAGCAATGCCCAACCTTGGTTTTACCATTCGCCACCTAGCCTCTTTTTCCCTTGGGAGTCGCGCTCCTGAGGGTCATCATTATTTTAACCCCCCCGGTGCCAGTGCTCCTTTGAGTGTTGGTCCAAACTAGAGCCCTGTGCAGCGCCCCCTCGGGGAAACTCGAGGTTTGGTTTTAGTTGAATGGAGCGCTCATCTGAGTGTGCCCTGAGAACGAGATATGTGCAGCTCCTATCGGGATTTGTCGGCACATTCGGGCGGTGTTGCTGGACTTGTTTTACCATTGTCGAGGATGTCTTGTAACCGGGATGCCGAGTCTGATCGGATTGTCTTGGGAGAAGGAATATCCATTGTTGACTGTGAGAGCTTGTGATGGGCTAAGTGGGACACCTCTACAGGGATTTGAACTTTCGAAAGTTGTGCCCACGGTTATGGGCAGATGGGAATTTGTTAATGTCCGGTTGTTGAAAACCTGAAGTTGATCTTAATTAAAATGCACCAACCGCGTGTGTTACCTTGATGGTCTCTTCTCGGCGGAGTCCGGGAAGTGAACACGGTGTTGGAGTTATGCTTGACGTAGGTTGTTCTAAAATCACTTCCTGATCATAGATTCTCGACCGTGCTTTTGCCTTCTCTTCTCGCTCTCTTTTGCGTATGTTAGCCAGCATATATGCTAGCCGCTTGCTGTAGCTCCACCTCATACCATTTACCCTTCCTATAAGCTTAAATAGTCTTGATCGCGAGGGTGCGAGATTGCTGAGTCCTCGTGACTCACAGATACTTCCAAAACCAGTTTGCAGGTGCCGATGTTACCGAGCAGGTGACGCAACCATGCTCAAGGAGGAGCTCGTTGAAGAACGTGTTCGTTATGTTGTTCCGTTTCCAGTTGATCAGTAGTGGAGCCCAGTCGGGACGATCTGGGATTTGTGTAGCATTTGGGGTAGTCATCTTTCATTTTGGTTCCGTAGTCGGACCTTGATTGTATCTGGATGATGTAATGCTTTATTCATGTAATTGTGTGAAGTGGCGATTGTAAGCCAACTATGTATCTCTTTCCCTTATGTATTACATGGGTTGTGTGAAGATTACCTCACTTGCGACATTGCTTTCAATGCGGTTATGCCTCTAAGTCGTGCTTCGACACATGGGAGATATAGCCGCATCAAGGGCATTACATGTTTTCTCTCTAGACCCCTCTCCATTCTTAAATCTCATCTTTTCTAAACCCTCAGATGCCTCCGAGACGTGACCCCAGATTTACCTTTCCACCGGAGCTCACCCAGTTGATCCAGCAGCAGAACACATTGATGCAGTTGCTAGTCCAGAATCACAATCAGGGGAACAACAACAACAACTCACCACCACCACCACCACCTGTTGATCACTTAGCCCGTTTTCTTAGGCTGAATCCGCCGGTGTTTTCCAGTAGCACCGAGCCGATAGTAGTAGATGATTGGCTCCGCAAGACAGCAAGGGAGTTGACCACAGCAGGATGCACACATGCGGAAAAGGTGAAGTTTGCCGCACATCAGCTTGAAGGACCCGCAACATCATGGTGGGAGAATTTCACAGCCACTTTCCCTGTCGACACTGTCACATGGGACCAGTTCCAGCAGGCTTTCTGTACTGCCCATGTTTCAGTAGGAGCTATGCCCATGAAGAAGCGTGAGTTTCGCAACTTGCGCAAAGGAGGATGGATAGTTGGCCAGTATGTGGAGGACTTTAGTAAGCTAGCACGTTATGCCCCAGATGACGTTGCTATGGATGCAGCTAAGCAGGAGAAGTTTCTGTAAGGACTGAATGATGAGTTGAGCATGCAGTGGATGGTAGAAACCTTCAACAACTACCAGGAGTTGGTAGATCGTGCTCTCATGATTGAAGGGAAGCAGCAGCAAATTAAGAACCGCAAGAGGAAGTATGGACAAGGGAAGTACAATTCTGGAGCTCAGCAGAAGCCACGTTTTACCCCTAGATCGGGAGGACATTTTCAGTATATCCATGGAGGAGGTAGCTTGCACAATCATAATGGCACCAAGAATGGTAATGGGAATGGAGGAAGCAACGGCCAGAACCGTACAAACCCATCAACCCCAGCCAAGAGAGACCTGAGCCAAGTCACTTGCTTTAAGTGCCAGAAGACCGGACATTATGCCAATGAATGTCCTAAAGCCCAGAATGGAAATGGCAATGGAAGCTCAGGGAAGAAGCCGAACCCTTTCAATAGGGGACAGGTGAACCACGTAAATGTGGAGGAGGTTGAAGCCCAGCCCAATGCAGTAATAGGTAAGTTTTTGGTTAAGTCATTTACTTCACTCGTTCTTTTTAATACTGGTGCATCGCATTCATACATATCAAGGGGATTTGTGGATAACTATCAACTGCCAACACAAGCCCTTAGGTCACCCATGTTAGTAAAGTCGCCGGGAGCAGAGTATATGGCTAGTCTATGGAGTGATCGGTTACCATTAAGGATTGGTAACTACGTATTTCCCTCAGACCTAATAGTATTGGAATCTCAAGGATTGGATGTGATAATAGGCATGGATTGGTTATCGAAGTATGAAGGGAACATTGAATGTGCCAGTAAGTCAATTTTTCTTACCACCCTAGAAGGGAGAAGGATCAAGTATGTATCCCAACATGTGCCGAAAAGGACTCAAGTAAATTTCCTAACAGGGGTTGTGTAGGAGGAAGTACCAGTAGTGAAGGATTTCCCTGATGTATTTCCAGAAGAGATGCCAGGCATGCCACCAGATAGAGATATTGAGTTTTTATTGAGCTTTTGCCAGGCACAGGGCCAATATCTAAGAGACCATATAGAATGCCCGCAAAGGATTTGGAAGAGATTAAGAAGAAGATTAAGGAGTTACTGGATAAAGGTTATATTCGCCGAAGTTCTTCACCTTGGGGATCGCCAGTACTTCTGGTGGAGAAGAAGGATGGATCATTAAGGTTGGTTGTTGATTATCGAGGACTGAATGATGTAACCATCAAGAACGAGTACCCACTACCGATGATCAATGATCTGTTTGATCGATTGCAAGGAGCTAAGGTATTTTCCAAGATCGATCTGTGATCAGGATACCATCAGTTGAAGATTCGAGAACAGGATATACCTAAGACGGCTTTTACCACTAGGTATGGGCTGTACGAGTATACCGTTATGTCATTTGGTCTGACTAACGCACCTGCATATTTTATAACATGATGAACAAAGTGTTTATGGAGTTTTTGGATAAGTTTGTCGTAGTGTTCATTGATGATATCCTAGTTTACTCGAAGGATGAAGAGGAGCATAAGGAGCATTTGCGTTTGGTACTTGGTAAGCTCAGAGAACATCAGTTATATGCCAAGTTTAGCAAATGTGAGTTTTGGTTAAAGGAAGTTGGATTTCTCGGACACGTTATATCTGGAGAAGGTATAGCAGTAGATCCCACCAAGGGTGACACTTTGACAAATTGGGAAGCACCAACAACAATTGGAGAGATCCGGAGTTTTCTTGGACTTGCAGGATACTACCTGAGATTCATTAAAAACTTCTCGAAGATTGCAAAGCCTATGATGGAGTTGTTGAAGAAGGATACCAAGTTCATATGGACTGAGGAATGTGAGGCCAGTTTCTAGGAGTTGAAGAAACGTTTGGTTACATCACCTGTGTTGATTTTGCCAGATCAGACCTAGGATTATGAGGTGTATTGCGACGCTTCACATTGAGGACTTGGAGCAGTGCTTATGCAAGAAGGAAGAGTTGTTTCATATGCCTCACGACAGCTCAAGCCCCATGAGTTGAATTATGCTACGCATGATTTGGAGTTAGCAGCCGTAGTGCATGCATTGAAAACCTAGAGACACTTTCTCATTGGAAATCATTGTGTGGTGTACACAGATCACAAGAGTTTGAAGTACATTTTCACGTAGATGGAGTTGAATATCAGACAAAGGAGATGGTTGGAGCTCATCAAGGATTATGATATGAGATTGCATTATCACCCTGGAAAGGCTAACGTAGAAGCTAGCGCATTGAGCCGTAAAAGTCGTGTCAACACACTAATGACGGGAGATTTACCAAGAGAGTTAGCCAAAAATCTTCGTGAGCTATGTTTGGAGATAGTTCCGAGAGGCTATGTAGCAGCATTGGAAATTCAGTCTACCCTGATGGATAAGATCAGAGAAGCTCAGAAGACTGATAAGGAGATTGCTTCTATTAATGGGAAAATAAGCAAAGGAGAAGCTAAAGGATTTCGTGAGGATGAGCACGATACCTTATGGTTTGAATACTGTGTTTATGTGCCTAATGATTCGGCAATCGGGAAATTGATTCTGCAAGAGGCCCATGATTCACCATATTCGATTCACCCAGGAAATACCAAGATGGATTTGGATTTGAAGGATACGTTCTGGTGGACCGGAATGAATAAGGATATTGCGGAATATGTAGTAGTTTGTGATGTATGTCAGAGAGTAAAGGCAGAGCATCAGAAGCCAGCAGGATTGCTACAGCCATTGCCGATACCCGAATGGAAGTGGGATAAGCTAGGCATGGATCTTATTACAGGATTGCCTAGAACTCGTTCAGGCTATGACTCGATTTGGGTTGTAGTCGATCGTTTGACAAAGGTAGTTCATTTCATTCAAGTGAAGACTACCTATACTAGTGCCAAATTGGCAAAG
Source organism: Triticum aestivum (assembly GCF_018294505.1). Taxonomy (NCBI): domain Eukaryota; kingdom Viridiplantae; phylum Streptophyta; class Magnoliopsida; order Poales; family Poaceae; genus Triticum; species Triticum aestivum. Next base: position 264,700,058 of record NC_057797.1, on the reverse strand, counting down.
ATATACATGACCAGAATCGTATGTTTGCATAGAGTTCCAAGGAGCATTGTATCAGATAGAGGAACCCAGTTTACCTCAAAGTTCTGGAATCAGTTGCATGAAACTTTGGGTACCAGGCTAGAGTTCAGTACAACTTTCCATCCGCAGACAGATGGACAAACCGAGAGAGTAAATCAGATTTTGGAGGATATGCTGAGAGCTTGTGCGCTAGATTACGGATCTAGTTGGGACGAGAATTTGCCATACGTAGAGTTCTCTTATAACAACAATTATCAATCCAGTTTGAAGATGGCCCCTTTCGAAGCCTTGTACGGAAGGAGGTGCAAGACCCCGTTGTTGTGGGATGAAGTTGGAGACCGTCAGTTGTTTGGACCAGATCTGATTAAGGAGTGTGAACAGGAAGTAAAATTGATTCGCGATAGGCTCAAGGTAGCCTAGTCCAGGAAGAAGAGCTACGCAGATTCAAAACGCAAGGAGGCAGTTTACGAAGTCGGAGACCGAGTTTATCTTCGAGTATCTCCACTTCGTGGAGTTATGCATTTTGGAGTTAAGGGAAAGTTAGCGCCAAGTTTTGTGGGACCATACAAAGTTTTGGAGCGTATGGGAGAAGTAGCCTACAAGTTGGAATTTCCCGAAGGATTGTCAGGAGTTCATGACGTGTTCCACATTTCCCAGTTAAAGAAGTGCCACGTAGAGATGGCTGATATACCACCAAGAGATACCGTGCCGCTGGAAGCGATTCAGTTGGACAATGATTTGACCTATGTAGAGAAACCAGTCAAGATTCTTGAGTATGCCAGCCGAGTCACCCGTAGCAAGGTTATCAAGTTTTGCAAAGTTCAGTGGAGCCACCACATAGAGGATGAAGCCACCTGGGAACGAGAGGAAGATCTGCTGAAGGACCACCCTCACCTATTTTCTAGCCAACCCAAATCTCAAGGGCGAGATTCATCTTAAGGGGGGTAGGTGTGTAACATCCCAAATTTTCAATTTGGAATGTTATACAATAGATCTTCATTGCATATCACATATATTTGCATTTTGTTTTATCCTAGAAATTTCACGCAACTCAAGGACCCTCAGAGAGAGTTGGGGATTTCTTTATTTTCATATTTGAGTTTTCTCAAATTTCGAAAAATAGGATCATTTGATTTTATTTATTTTATCTTCAGTTATTTCTATTATAAAATTCTGAGAGAGGGAATGAAATGACTTTCCCAAAATAAAGAAATATTGAGCATTTAATAAAAGAATCAAATAAGATTTTATTTTGGTTTTATTTGCTATTTTATTTGAATTTAGGAAAAATTGCAAGTTTTCAAAAATTGCATTTAGGGCCAAGAAAATGTTCATCATGTTCTAAATTTTTTATTTACACGGTGAAAATTTGTTTTGGCATTTTTAGGTTTTTATTTATTTTTCTAGAATTTTTTTTAGTTTCAGTAAAATTGTTTTAAAAAAAGAGACCCACGCCCAACTGGGCCAAGGGCCCAGCCGAGCAGGCCGGCCCAGCCGCCGCCTCCCGCCCGGATCGGGACAGGAGTCCCGATCGCCGCCGCCGCCTCGTTCGGGGAGGACATGCCTCCCGAGGCCGCCCACTTCCCCAAGTTCACCGCCCCCCTTTATAACCCGCCGGACCCCCCTGGAGCCTCACACCGCCGCTGCCTCCCCACGCCGCCCGCGCTGCCGCAGCCGCCGCCCCATGCCGCCTGCTGCCGCTGCCGCCGCATGCCGCCCTGTGCCGCTTGCTGCCCCTACCGCCGCTCGGAGCCGCCGCCCCGCACCACCCGACGCCGCCCGGAGCCCCGCAGGAGCTTCGCCAGAGCCCCGAGCCGAGGTAGCTGCCGCCGCCGGTTTTCTGAGAAAAGCCGTTTCGGTTTTTTAGAAAACCCTAGTTTTCGTTTTTTAAATAGATCGGGTTTTCTCCGTTTTATTTATTTAGCGAGCGTTCGCTCATTCGTTCGTTTTAACGGACGCGTTCATGGTTTAGTTCCTGTTAATGAACATTTGTTCGTTAACCTGTTCGTCGTTTTTCTTTTTCTCGGATTAAATTCGCAATTTTTCTGATCGCGATTTCTGATCCGATGTTCGTTTTAGTTTAACTTTTCGCTCGTTTATCTGAATCAGGCGATTCAAGCGCGTGGAGTTTCGTCTCGAATCCCTCTTTCCGTTTAACAAACTCAAACAAGTTTTTGCCTCAGTAAAAATTGCCCTAGATCTAGAATAGTTAACGAAGCCTGTTTCTTTTGCCGTTTGTCTTTCGTTGCTTCGTTCGATTTGGTTCTTTTTGCCAACCGGAGTTCTTAAGTTGAACTATCTGGTTAGATCTCTTATTCAAGTTTTACCTATGCATTGGTTGAGTACTTATTGTATGATTGTTTGTTTGCGATATAATACCCGCATTGCGCCGCTCGCTACTTCGAATCGCTAGGTTTCAAGGATCATCAGCAAGGCAAGTAACACTTTGATCATACCTCCTACTACCCAGTTTTTATTGCATTAGATCAACCCTCACATATTGCATGATTAGGATCCAATTAAATTGTGGGTTTGGGAAGTAGTTGAGGTAGTACCTATTACCTGTTTATTATCAAACCTTTGGGAGTTACTTCTACGTTTGCTTTTATGCCATGCTATGCTAGTAGACGTGGATTGGGTGAGTGAAATCCATGACAGATGTGAGATTGATAATTTATTGGTTTATCTAAGGTGGGAACTTAAATACACATCTGGGTGGATTGAGGCACCTGGGTATTCTAGCGATTGCCCGTTTTCTTTTGGACCGCCACCCAGGCTCAAAGGGATCATGAGATTATTCATGCTAGAAACTTCCGTGTGCAGCCACAAGCTACTATGGGCTCTAGCATAGTTGACTAAGTCATGCGAACTCTTACAGTGGTAGACTAGCAGATGTAGGGGATGTAGGTTGGTATGGTCTACCCGTTCGTAAGGTGCTAGCGCGTCTGAAAGACTATGTCTCGGTCATCCGTTTCTCAAACACCATGTAGTGCGAGAAATCCAACGGAGGAGATTGAGTCTTGTGGGGAAAAGTGCGCAAACCTCTGCAGAGTGTATAAACTAATCATGGTTAGCCGTGTCCCCGGTTATGGACATCTTGAGTATCTAGTACTTGGATTATCATGTGAATCTCATCATGTTACTCCCAGTAATTTTGCTGGGTTTTAATGATGATGCTTAATTGGGATTGAGAATGCTGTCAACCATTCTCAATGTTTAACAACTACCATGATAGTTAAATAAAATTTATTCCTTTGAAGTAGGGAAAAATTGGCTTTACGCAAAACTGTAACCATAGAGCTTTCCACCAGCCAAATATGCATATAGAATAGCCTTATTCTTTCATTGCTCTCTATGTGTTACTTTGCCAGCATATTCCATGTGCTGACCCATTTTCGGGCTGCAACGTTCATGTTGCAGATTTTTCAAACGACGAGTAAGGTGCTTTTAGGTCGTGGTTCTATACTCAGTGATGCCATTGGAGTTGATGGACTCACTTATCTTCCAAGCCGTCCGCTGTTATCGTTATTAGATGGCCTTCAGCCATATTTATTGTAATAAGTTCTCTTTTGAGACCACTCTGTTATAAATCCTTCAAGTACTGTGTGGTGTTAGCATTACTGATCCAGGGATGACACCTGAGCATAGAGATTGGACCGTTTGAGGTCTGGTCGCTACACTACGCCAGACAATGTCCCAAGAAAGGCAAGTCAAATGCTCCACTCAAGCCGCAAGTTAATCACATGGGGCCATACCCTGGCCAGAACACCATCCAAGGGAAAGTTCATCACCTCTCCGCAGAAGAAGCTCAAGAGAACCCAGAAGTCATCCTTGGTATGTCTTCCATTAATAGCGTACCTGCAATAATTTTGTTTGACTCTGGGGCTTCCGATTCTTTTATTTCAAGGAGTTTTGCTGCCCAAAAACAAGTTTTCTTGCTCAATTTTGGAAAAGAGTATGATGGTACAATCTCCAGGATTGTTGCTCAAAAGCAATTTGGCCTGTCGCAATATGGATATTGACATCACGGGAGTCATGTTACCAGCCTCTTTGATAGTCATCGAGTTTTCCAAGTTGGATATTATTTTGGGAATGAACTGGTTAAGCAAACATCAAGTACGCATCAACTATGCGACCACAGAAGTCACATTGACAAACCAGGAAGACCAAACTACAAAATTCTTTCCTCAAAGAAGCATGCCCAAGAAAGAAATGGTCTTTGCAGCTATAGCTCAGGAATTGGATCTAATTCCTGTGGTCAGGGAGTTTCCAGATGTATTTCCTGAGGAACTAATAGGAATGCCTCCAGACCGCGAGCTTGATTTTGCAATTGACCTTGTGCCCGGGACCGCACCATTATACAAGAAGTATTACCGAATGCCTTCATCTGAATTAGTGGAGTTAAAGAAATATATTGATGAGATGCTTCAGAAAGGATACAGTCGTCCAAGCTCTTCAACATGGGGATCACCCGCAATCTTCGTGGACAAGAAAGACGGCAGTCTTTGGATGTGTGTGGACTACCGTCAGTTGAATGATGTCACTATCAAGAACAAATACCCTCTTCCGAGGATTGATGACTTGTTTAACCAACTTAGTGGGGCAAAAGTATTCTCCAAGATTGATTTGAGGACCATATATCACCAGCTCAAAATCAAGAAGGAGGATATTCCTATGAACGCATTCACCACTCGATACGGTCTTTATGAATATACGGTCACGTCTTTCGGTCTCACAAATGCCCCTGCTTTCTTCATGCACATGATGAATAAAGTATTCATGGACTTCTTGGATAAATTTGTGGTGGTCTTCATTGATGATATCCTGATATACTGGAAAGGTGACCATCAACTATATGTGAAATTCCGCAAATGTGAATTTTGGCTCAAGCAAGTCAGATTTTTGGGGCATGTTCTTTCAGCAGAAGGTATAGCCATGGATCCAGGCAAAGTGAAGGACATTCTTGAGTGGACAACACCCATGACAGTGACTAAGATCCAGGGTTTTCTTGGATTGGCCAGATATTACCATTGATTTATTGAATGCTTCTCTAAGATTGCCAAGCCCACGGCAGAACTCCTCAAGAAGGATCAGAAGTTTGTATGGTCTGAGGACTGTGAGAAAAGTTTCAATGAGTTGAAGACCCGATTAACGTCAGCAACTGTGCTGACCCTCCTAGACATCTATCGCAGATTTGATGTATATTGTGATGCATCCAGGAGAGGTATTGGATGTGTGCTCATGCAAGATGGTAAGGTTGTAGCCTACGCATCTAGACAGCTATGACCCCACGAAGGGAACTACCCAACGCATGATTTGGAATTGGCAACAGTTGTGCACGCTTTGAAAATTTGGAGGCATACCTCATTTGCAAAAGATGTCAAATATTTACTGACCAAAAGAGTCTCAAGTATATATTCACCCAACCAGACCTGAATCTCCGACAACGAAGATGGCTCGAATTGGTCAAGGATTATGATCTTGGAATAAATTACCATCCTGGTAAGGCCAATGTGGTTGCCGATGCCCTCAGTCACAAGCTTGCCAACCTGAACGCCCTGATGGAGTCCTTGCCTCCCGAACTCCAAGAAGAGATCGCTCAGCTTAACCTGGTTATTGTTGGGGATGACCTCTCCAATATATTGGAAGTCACCCCTACACTCGAGGAAGAAATCCGCATGGCCCAACTGGATGATGCCCACCTGCAACACCATGTCAAGCATATGCAACAAGGCAAGACCCAGGATTTCTCGAAGGATGAGCAAGGTACTCTAAGGTTTCGAGGTCGGATTGGCGTACCTAAATGAGCAAACCTGAGAAGGAAGATCTTGGCCAAAGTGCACGAATCTTCATACTCGATTCACCTGGGAGGTACCAAGATGTACGAAGACCTTTGACAAATATTTTGGTGGGATGTAATGAAGAAGGACATTGCCTATTTTTTCGGTTGTTGCGACATATGTAACAAGGTGAAGGCGGACCATCATAAACCCGCCGGACTTCTCCAACCTTTACCCGTTCCACAATGGAAGTGGGACGATGTCTGCATGGATTTCATCACATGCCTGCGAAAGACTCACCGAAGCAATGATACAGTATGGGTTGTGGTGGACATGCTAACAAAGGTAGCTCACTTCATGCCCATCTGAACCACCTACTGAGCCGATCAACTCGTGCAAGTATATGTGTCCAGAATCGTCAGTTTACAGGGTGTACCAAGAACTGTCACCTCTGACCGAGGCTCTCTCTTTACCTCAGCATTCTAGTCACATCTCCATCAAGCTTTGGGGACCGCACTAAAGTACAACACCGCCTATCACCCTCAGGCAGACGGGTAGACTAAGCTAGTAAATCAAATACTCAAAATATGCTCCGAGCATGTGCTCTGGCCCAAGGACCCAAGTGCGAAGATTGTCTATGTTATGCAGAGTTCTCATACAACAACAGTTTCTAGACCAGTCTCAACACGTCACCCTATGAAGCTCTGTATGGCCGTAACTGCCGCACTCCGCTAAATTGGTCTCAAACCAGAGATAGCTGCATTTTCGGAACTGACTTAATGATGGAGGCTGAAAAAAAGTCAAAGAGATTCGAGATAGACTACAAGTGGCCAAGTCCCGACAAAAGAGCTACTCTGCTTCAAAGCATCGACAGATCAGTTTGGAACCCGGAGAGTATGTTTACCTCCATGTCACCCCTATGAAAGGAGTCAAGAGGTTCCAGACCCGAGGAAAACTTGCACCTAGATATATTGCCCCATTCCCAGTTATGTGCAGAGTTGGTACAGTGGCTTACCAATTGGACCTACCACCGGAATTGTTAGAAGTGCACCATGTGTTTCATGTCTCATAGTTGAGAAGGTGTACCTCGCCACCTCAGAAAAGGACTGATATGGCAGAGATAGAGCTTGCTAAGGATTTAACCTATGAGAACAAACTGTTCTGAATATTGGAAGAAATGGAAAGAGTCACTCGTAGTAAGGTGATTAAATTTTATACGGTACAGTGTGAGCATCACACCGAGGAAGAAGCAACCTGGGAAAGAGAAGACTTTTTGAGAGCGTCTTATCCAGAATTGTTTTCCCAAGCAACCGAATCTCAAGGACGAGATTCATATTAAGTGGGGGGAGGTTTGTGACACCCTGGTTTTTGCCATCATGGTTTTCCTTTGCCTTTTTCCTTTTTATTTGGATTTTGAGTTAATTCATTTGGACTTAGCACTTGGGCATTATTTTGATTTTCACCCAAGTGAATCCTCTCACCTCTCACAACCTCTCTTTACCTCTCATTCATCATCATAATGGTTTGGAAAAATTCTTCTAAGAAAATATTCATTTTCACCATGAAAATGGAATATTTTCACTTTCACTCCAAAGCAAGCCCTATTTTTCTTGCCCACAAAAATCTGAGAAAATTCTCACAAAGCCTTTGGACAATGCCACATCATGCTATAGAAAAATATCATGTGGTCATGTGGCTCAAATTTGCTAGGGAAAATCATTTGCATTCTGACCAGAAAATGCAGTTTGTACAGCAAGTGCATTATTCCTTGATCTTTTGGAGCTCAATTTTCTTGAGCATCATTACCTTAGTAACCTAACACTAAACCCCAAAGCTCAGCTCCTATCTCTTCCTGGTTTGATCACAAATTTGGCTATGATCAACTCACTCATTCTGGTAGTTTGTTCACTCCTTTCCTAGCCTAAACAGTGCACGGTCGCCAACCTAGACATGGTTTGGCATCACCTGGGCATCACGTTGGCAGAGTGCGATGGTGACCACGTGAGGACATGGGCTCCAGCACGCAGTCGACATGCTCTACGTCGCGCCTAAGCCTCTGTTTGGCTCGTGCCCGTCTTAGCGTCAACCCAGCCTGCCACACCGCGCCACCAGCCTCACCTCATAACCCCAGCACCCTCACTGCCACTCGTTGATGCCGGAGATGCCGCAACAATCACGCGCGCCCCGCGCCACAGGAGCATAGTGCCCCCATGCTCGAGTCAGTCCCCTCCTGTGCGTCCTGTGCTCGTCCCCGAGCTCCAACACTGGCCGCGTGAGCCCTGGAGCCTTCTCCCCCTCTCACTGATGCCCCTCATCGCCATGCGCCGATTCCAAAGACTCCAACGAGCTCTCGACCCCCGCCTCGGCCACGCCTATAAATAGGCCCCTCGCGAGCTCATTTCTCCTCACCTCTCCACCCTCTCAACCTCCACGACACCGTAGGAAGCCGCAGCTCAGCCGAGCAGGCCTCTGGCTGCCGTCCCCGACCCAAGCTCGTCGGCGATCCCCTTTCTCTGGCCCCTCCCACTCTCGTTCCTCTCGAGCTCGACGGACTATGTGGGCGTGTTCCTGGTGGTCCACTGGTGCTCGCTGATGCCTCTGGAGCCACTGGAACGACCCCTCGATGCTGGCATCGTCTTCTCTCATGAGCTCCCCACGCTGCAGCAGCTGGACATGCCCTCGCCGATCTCATCCGTCCACCTCTCGGCAAGCTACGGGTACGTGCGGGTGACCACAGTCTTGCGCATCGATCTATTCCTTCCACGGCGGCCGCCAACCTCTCCTCGCAGGAGAAACATGGGCGATGCACCGCCCCTCCTCTCTCTCTCTCTCTCTCTCTCTCTCTAGACCTGACGTGTGGGGCCTGCTGTCAGCCTCACAACTCGCGCCCAAAGAGGTATGAGTGGAGACGTATTCTCTGAAATAAGCCTTCGACGTCACCCCCTAGATTTACTATTTAGTCAAACTTAAATCATTTTTGACTAGAAACTTTGACCAGCTCTAACTCCTAATCTATAAGTCCAAATGAGTTGATTCTTTTTGCATTAGTTTTGTATTGAAATATTCTAGCAGCACACCAAATTTGAGATTTTTCCTTGCTACCTAGAATTTCTGGTGAATTTCAGAGTGGTTCTTGACATTTTCTTTTGCTGTTTTTATTTATTTTCATAAGGAGAAGCTTGCCTTGAGGAGAACCAGGAGGAGTGTGACCCTCCTCTGTACTAAGGCAAGCCACACAAATATTTGCATGGTGTCATTTTAATAACTATGATTTTCCAACTTGAATATGGTTTATTTCATGCATTAATTCATTTAAATAATATTTCTTATATTGTTTCAATTGTTATGCTTGGAATGTTTAGCTTGCTGTAGTACTTGAGTGCATGGACTAGTGTGATACAGTAGTATGATTTTCATAACATGACTATGGTTTGGTAATGATCGGTATTATTTTCATAAAATGGTTTGTTATTTTCACCATGCTAATGTCATAATAAAAATGATTGAGTTAAAACGAGTGTCTCTCAAGTGATTAGTTGTGCATGCAGAATGATTCTATGATGTCGCCCGTTTCATTTCAGTGATAAGTGGATATATCTACATGTTAGATATTTGCATGTTCATGGCATACTATGACTCGAGTTATTTTATTTCAAGTTAAACCTGATGATAATTCAACTTGAACATAATGTTTATCGGGTCATGGTGCCACCGAATCGAGCTTCCCAGTGCAACCACACTTGCCTTCATGGGAGTGCCCGTATTTGGTCCGTTGTCATGCCTCTGGTCAGTGCCTCCAATGAGGGAAGGTTATGGGCGTGCGGTACCCTGGCTCGGTAAGAAGACATAACCTTGTGTGCCCGTTGTTGTTATGGTACCTTGTCCTCGTTTGGGATCGTTTATGTTTTGCCATGATGGTGGCCGTGCATGTCACGCGTTAACATCGGGGCCACCCATGACTTAGCCCAGAGGGGAGTTGGTCGGAGTGGCCATGAAGGTGTCATGGCCATGGGTTGGTTCTGTCGGAATGCCGCTAGTCCACCCAAATGGGAGTTCGAGGCCATGGGTTCCGTGGTATGGGTATAGTGTGCTTACCTCTGAAGAGTGTGTGTTAAATCTATCGATAGCCGCGTCCTCGGTTACGGACCCAGTTCTTAGTAGGTCACACCATGGATCAACATAAATAATTTAATCTTGCACACTAAAGTTATATGGTTGGCACTGGTTATGAGATGAGATTGTTGAAACCATGAAGATGGTTGTTGTTGAAACCAGAGAGTTCGTTTCCTTTGTGATCCAGGAGTGATCACCATGTTGATGAGATTGGTTACGAGATAACCAGTATGGTAAGCGAGTCCAAGGGACTTGGTGCACAAGCATGTTCACTTCATGAGTAGTATGTTGAAGCATTGCATTTAACCAGCTTAATGGTCATCTTATTGATCATCATTATGCTTTTATTTGTTGTGAGATTGCAAGTACATTCAATGTACTGACTTGGCATGTCATGCCATCTTTCAGGAAAGTCTTACCGGATCGGAGTGCTTCTTGTGCCTAGACCATGTCCACATCGGTGTCCCTATCCTATGGAGTTCCGCTTCGTCATCGTTTCGCCACGTAGTTGTCGTGATTGAGACCCCTTCATGTTCATTAAATAATGTACATACTGTTCAGCCACACTGTGTGTGCCGCTTGGCCTCGCTATCTGATGTAATATCAAACCTATGTTTCTGCTAGCATCAATAAAGCGGTTGTTTTCTGCACCAACTTGTTGTGTGTTGCTAGAAGACTTGATCTCTGGGCTGGCATTGCAAGGTAAACCGGTTGCTTTGAGCCGGGGTGCCACATCCTGAGTTGGTGATGATGGTGTGGCTGCCATCTTTCACCAATAGCCATCCAATCTAGATCTGACGCATACAAAGCAAACTTCTGTAGTTTTGCAAAAAGATGCCCACACTTGTTCCCTATTTACAAACAACTCCTTGTCTACAACAATTAGCCTTATCTACTCCCACCACATGTAGAAGGCCATGGAACAATCTGGCGTGATGTCCGCTGCCGGCGCCGTCCCCCCTCAATCTTGGTGTTCCGTGCAATGCATGGGCATCTTACTCGTACTCTATAAGAAAAAAAGAGTAGAGATACTCGTGGCAACGCACGGAAAATTATGTCGGACATGGCTAGTTGTAAGCAGGCTAGCTCTACAGCCATGATGATAGTCATTGCACACGGTGAGGTTGACTTTGGTATGCCGAACACGGCACCTACACTCTGGTGTCATCTCCGGTGCAGGGTCTTGTCACTTCACTGTGAGGTGTAATTTGACCAACTAGTAGTAGAGTACTAGTACTACATTGGTAGTACTACTACTAGTCTAGCACCACCATCTGGATTTAGTAGTACTACCATGTCCATCTGGATTTAGTATTTGTCGAGCAATATCTAGTAATGCATGTCACAAAAAATATACAACCCCCTCTATAAATAAATACATGGAGTACTTTTTTATTCGGTTTTGAACATAGTTCCCGATGATATTATACACTCTCCCTTCCGGTAGATGGCTCAACTCTGAAGTGTCACCAATCAGACTACTATTCTACTCACTGAGCGCTCAGCTTGGTAAGCTACCAACAAAAACTATCAATCAAAGACTACTATTGTACTCCCTCCGTATTGGTGCATTAACTAGCCACCCCGTTCCCTGTTTTCGTCCACGAAAAAAGAAATCACCCAATAGGAGACGTGGGGTGCGTATGCATTCAATGACTTGAGACTACTTAGCACAACATTTTTGGTTACATGCATTAACATTTTATTAGTTAAATCAAAGTCAAAACTTGGTGCAAAATGCAAAGGGGACCAATAAACCAGTCAACATCAAAGTTCTCTCATTTTGCCCCAACTTGGTCTCAGTGAGATGACTATACTGCATCAGCAAGGAGGAAGGGCCGAGGAGTAGATAGCCAACACACACGTGAATGCAACACAGTCTACACTTCTCATATAAAGGCTCCCCGCCAACCAGTACAATCTACAAAATCCTATGCACCTACGCACCCTAACCAAGGGCAAGAGTGATCACTCTAATCACAAGATCAGTTGACTAGAAGCTAGACCCATGGAGGTGATGAGCGCGAGCATCAGCCGGCTGTGCCAGATGGTCCACAACGCCGGCCTACGGCCCGACACCAAGGAACGTCTCCAGGTCGTTCTTGAGGCTGCCAGGGCGAGAGGCCTCTTGGACGACAGCTTCGTCTCCTTGTTCGACGAGGTCCCCATCGGCTTCCTCGACAAGTTCATAGTTGTCAAGAAGCTCGCGGACAACCTTGACATAGGACTCCATCCCACACGCCCAGGCTCTGCGATGCCCGCCACCCTCATCGGCCTCTATGGTGAAAACCTCTTCGACGCACTGGTGGCCCTATGACTGCCCGCCGTCGCGCCGGAGAATGTCCACCTTGAGGTCGCGCTTGCCGTGCAGCGCGTAGCACAGCAAGACACCATCGACATAATCACTCACGTCTATGCGCAAATCGTCCACAAGGACTACTACGTGCAAGAGGAGGGCGATAGGACGTTGGCCTTCTTGGACCGCAGGGCAACCTTGGACGGCATTGTTGAGAAGCACGTTGAGCTCGCCGCCAACACCGCTGCTCCTCACCGGTCGGTTGTTGACCCGACGCACTAGGGAGTGAGGATGTCATTGATGGATCCGTATCTATTTTTATCCTTCCGTCAAATCCATGTAGTAGTAAATTGTACTACTAGTAATTATCTAACATTTTGCAGCAACTTCATAATTTTAGTACGTACTCCATGCATGAACCACGCCAGAACCAAACTTCTCATTACTCTAGGGAAAATTGTTATTTATATCTATCGGTCGCGACATGGAGCAGAACCAAATTTTACAAGTTACTAGTTCAAAATGAAAATCCTGCCATGTTCGTGTCGCACCCCACATGGTTGGTCCGGCACGCTGCTCAAGGTGGAATGCGTGCCGTGTTGCATTTTCACTTACAAGTGGGATCGAAGTTGATAAAACTGACTATCGGCAAACCCCCACCCCGCCCACCGCTCGATGGCTGAGAAAACAGGATGGAGAAGAGATGGTTGTAGCATAGACTCTAAGAAAAGTGGTGTCAGATGGGACTCGTGTGGGTGGTGTGTGGCATACTGCTTGACGTGAATCCTAGTTATGGCCCATGCCACCCCACTATATCAAGGTGCTGGTTACACAGAGCGAACACATTATCTCTCTAGGAGTACGGTACACCACTAGTACTACTCACATTGTCGCAAAATTTCCTGGAGTCCGTGCTCAGCCCTCCTCTCTCTATCTTCTCAGCCAGCCAGCAGACGCTCGGAGCCCATCATCTATTTGCTTACATGCGGTCCCACATGTCAGTGAAAACGCAAGACGACCCACTGAACCTGCACATCTTTCACCTTGACGTGCTGGTGATGAAAAACAAATTGATACGTACATTTAGCATCATGCTTTCTATCGATATTTATTGCATTATGGGCTATTATTACACATTATGTCACAATACTTATGCTTTTTCTCTCTTATTTTACAAGGTTTACATGAAGAGGGGAGTGAGGGAGTCCTGGATTAGGGGGTGTCTGGATGGCCGGACTATACCTTCAGCCGGACTCCTGGACTATGAAGATACACGATTGAAGACTTCGTCCCGTGTCCGGAAGGGACTTTCCTTGGCATGGAAGGCAAGCTTAGCGATATGGATATATAGATCTCCTACCATTGTACCCGACTTTGTGTAACCCTAACCCTCTCCGGTGTCTATATAAACTGGAGGGTTTTAGTCCGTAGGACAAGATATAGAACAACAATCATACCATAGGCTAGCTTCTAGAGTTTAGCCTCTCCGATCTCGTGGTAGATCTACTCTTGTACTACCCATATCATCAATATTAATCAAGCAGGACGTAGGGTTTTACCTCCATCAAGAGGGCCCGAACCTGGGTAAAACTTCGTGTCCCTTGCCTCCTGTTACCATCCGGCCTAGACGCACAGTTCAGGACCCCCTACCCGAGATCCGCCGATTTTGACACATTGGTGCTTTCATTGAGAGTTCCTCTGTGTCTTCGCCATCAGGAAGGATGCCTCGCCCCGTCTTTAAAAACGGCACCGTTGCTAAGGGAGCTTTGGCTGTCGGCCAAACCCTCCGGCTAGGTGGTTTTCTTATGACCGCCTGTTCGGCTTCTGCGCCGACGATGACCTCTCGAGCCATCGAAAACAATCTTCATGTCAGCTCGGAACTCGCCGAGCAGTTAGATCCAATGGAGCTCTCCTCCATAAACGAGCTCTTGGATCGCATCGCCGCCCTGGGAGTCGCTACGGATTACGACCAGATTGGGCCTAAACCCGATCTGAGAGAGATTAACTCTCCCCAAGTCACCCATCACGTTGCCGTGGTAGAGGGACAGTGCGGCGACCCTTCATCTATCTTAAGGACTAGCTACGTCCGGATTCCCGATCCCTCCAAGCCGGATACCCGCGGAGGGGAGGATATCACTCAAGACCTGAACTTAGAGTCAGGCGACGGGCTGGATTCATTGGACAACATCCAGGAATCCAAATTTTCGAGTTCGGAAATTCCTCGGCCTCTGAGCCTCAGATTGGGTGAGGCTTCGGATTTAATTCCACCCACCCACCCGAACATAAGCGATCTATCCCAAATCAGGCAAGAGCCCGAAGAAACAGTACATCATTACTGGGCCAGATTCCTCCTGGTTAGGAACAGGATAAGGGACTGCCGCGAGGAAGACGCAATCTCAATCTTCTGCAATAATTGCACGGACAAGGGAATCCTCAACGCCATAAGTCGCCGTGATATTACACGCTTCGCTGACTTGGCGTCCATTGTACGAAAGTACTGTGCGATGGAAAGCGCCTGGAAAACCGAAATAAAATTTTGGGACGATCCGGCCCTGAATACAAACCCAGTCCGAAATAAAAGGGTGCATCATCGCCAGACACCCGGGTCAAACACCAAAAAGCAAAAACCCTCTACAGGGCATGGAACCGTACTGGAAGGATGGCTTAATGGACCCTGTAAAATTCACAGTACAGAGGACGCCACACCAACTCACAGCCTTAGAGCATGTTGGATACTCCGGCAGGTGGCCAAAATTGGCGAAGATCTCCTAATTCCGGAGGCCACAGAAAGCCACCCCAGAGACACCAATACGGTATTAACAGTCTTCGAGACTTTCGCATCAAATAATATGCGAAAAAGGACACTCCGCAGCCTTGCCGAAGTCTACCAAGTAGCAACAATAAACCCATGGAGTGACACGGCTATTACCTTTAACGCCAGTGATGAACCTAAATTCCGAACAGCCCGAGCACCAGCCGCATTGGTCCTCAGTCCAATAGTGGACGGCTTTCGTCTTACCAAGGTACTCATGGACGGCGGCAGCGGATTGAACCTCATTTATGAGGAAACCCTTCAAAAAATGGAAATAGACTGGAACCGCATTGAGCGAAGCAGCACAACCTTTAGAGGAATAATCCCCAGTCGGGAAGCGCGCTGTACAGGAAAAATCACACTAGATGTGGTGTTCGGCACGCCGGATAATTACAGGTCCGAAGAGGTCACGTTCCATGTGGCTCCGTTCAGCAGCGGTTATCACGCTCTGCTAGGGCGGGAAGCGTTTACAATCTTCCAAGCAATACCCCATTACGGGTACATGAAGCTCAAGATGCCCGGGCCTAACGGGATCATCACTCTCGCTAGTGATCCGGACATAGCACTCCGCGCCGAAAACAAGACAGCCGCACTGGCCCTCGAGGCACTATCCGAAGCCCTAGCGGCTGAGGAACTGACTGCGCTGCGCTCCACGGTGAATAGGGACGATGTGGTACTCGACAAAAGATCCAAGTCCACCTCCTTTAAACCGGCGGACGAAATAGTCAAATTCCAGGTCCATCCAACGGACCCCAATAAAACAGCTTCCATCGGGGCACAGTTAAACCCTGATGTAGACGCCGCACTGCGAGAGTTCCTACGAGAGAACTGGGACATTTTCGCCTGGCACCCTTCAGACATGCCAGGAATCCCACGCAGGCTGGCCGAGCACAGCTTAAATATCCTAAAAGGATTCAAACCTGTCAAACAAGCTCTTCGGCGTTTTTCCGAACCTAAGAGACAGGCCATGGGAGAGGAGCTAGCAAAGCTATTGGAGGCCGGATTCATCAGAGATATAAAACATCCGGACTGGCTAGCAAACCTGGTGATGGTACCAAAGAAGGACAAATCCTGGCGCCTGTGCGTTGATTTTAAAGACCTTAACAAGGCTTGCCCAAAGGATCCCTTCCCCCTCCCCCGCATCGATCAAATTATCGACGCTACCGCAGGACACGATTCGTTGTGTTTCCTCGACGCATATTCCGGCTACCATCAAATCAAGATGGCAGAATCAGACCAAGCCGCAACGGCATTTATCACACCATACGGCCCATTCTGCTTCAACACAATGCCCTTCGGGCTCAAAAACGCCGGCGCAACATATCAGCGCATGATTCAGACATGTCTGGCAAACCAGATCGGCAAAACAGTGGAGGCATATGTAGATGATGTGGTCGTCAAAACAAGACATGTCGAATCTCTAGTAGACGACTTGAGGCTCACATTTGATAACCTCCGAACATACGACATCAAGCTCAACCCGGAAAAATGCGTTTTCGGCGTTCCAGCCGGAAAGCTCTTGGGCTTCATTGTATCCGGTAGAGGAATTGAAGCAAATCCAGCCAAGATCCGAGCTCTGTCACAATTGGATATCCCAAAGGACCTCAAACAAATACAAAAGTTAACCGGATGCGTGGCGGCTCTAAGCCGCTTTATCTCCCGCTTGGGAGAAAAGGCCCTACCCCTTTACCGCCTCCTTCGGCGCACCGAACACTTCGAATGGACGGATGCAGCCACGGCCGGACTCGACGAAATAAAAGCCATATTGGCAACAAACCCAGTCCTGGCCGCGCCAAACATTGGCGAACCAATGCTATTGTACATTGCAGCAACACATCAGGTTGTAAGCGCAGTGCTCGTCGTCGAACGAGAAACGGACGGACACAAATTCCCCCTTCAAAAGCCGGTCTATTATGTGTCCACTGTCCTCACTCCGTGCAAATCACGGTACCCGCATTATCAAAAGATTGCTTACGCGGTATTCATGGCATCCCGGAAGCTACGACACTACTTTCAAGAGTGTTCAATAACAGTAGCCTCGGAAGTACCACTTAACGATATTATAAACAACCGTGACGCAACGGGCCGGATTGCAAAATGGGCCATTGAGCTCCTCCCGTTCGACATAACTTATAAGCCACGGCGAGCCATCAAGTCGCAAGTTTTGGCCGACTTCGTCGCAGAATGGACGGAGGCCGAACTCCCTAAAGAGTACGGCACATATTCAAATTGGATCATGCATTTCGACGGCTCCAAGATGTTGGCCGGACTAGGGGCTGGCGTCGTTTTGACGTCCCCCACAGGAGACACAGTTCAATACGTACTCCAGATTATGTACACAGACTCCAACAATGCAGCCGAATATGAGGCCCTTTTACATGGTCTCCGGATGGCAGTATCCATGGGCATTCAACGCCTAGAGGTGCGCGGGGACTCGAACCTCGCAATATCCCAAATAAATGGAGACTTCGATGCCAAGGATCCAAAAATGGCAGCTTACCGCAACGCCGTCCTAAAAATGTCAGCTCGGTTCGAAGGGCTTGAATTTCACCATATAGCCCGGGAAAATAATCAGGCGGCAGATGTCCTGGCACGCATCGGCGCAAAACGCGATGTAGTCCCCCCCAACATCTTCTTGGAAAGGCTGTTCAAGCCATCCGTAGTATGGGAAGGGGAGCCGAACAATAACAGCCCGGACCCAACCGCACTGCCCGACACCGAACATTCTGACACAATCGGAGGCTCTGCCAATGAAATAACACCTTCAGCCCACGTAATAATGGCCGTCATCGCCCCGTGGACAGAACCATTCCTCGCCTACCTTACTAGGCAGGAACTCCCCGAGGACCAAAATGAGGCACGCTGCATAGTGCGGCGATCCAAAGCCTACAAAGTCCACGAGGGAGAGCTTTATAAGAAAAGCACTACCGGAGTCCTTCAAAGGTGCATCTCCGAAGAGGAAGGGCGGAACCTCCTGGCTGAAATTCATGCCGGACTCGGCGGTCATCACGCTGCAGCTCGGTCCCTTGTAAGCAAGGCCTTCCGTACAGGCTTTTATTGGCCGACGGCCCGGGCAGACGCCCAGGACTTAGTCCAACGATGCGTCGGTTGCCAGCTCTTTGCAAACCAAAGCCATATGCCACCCACCGCCCTCCAAACTATCCCCATCACTTGGCCCTTCGCGGTCTGGGGGCTTGACATGGTTGGACCCCTTAAAGGCGGAACCCACAAGCAAAAATACTTACTGGTCATGGTGGATAAGTTCACCAAATGGATAGAAGCCAAGCCTGTTAAGACGGCCGAATCCGGACCGGTGATAGACTTTATATCCGGGGTTGTACACCGTTACGGCGTCCCCCACAGCATCATCACTGATAACGGCACGAACTTTACGGCCGACGAGGTAAAACTCTGGTGCAAAAACATGGGCATCAAGCTCGATTATGCTTCCGTCTATCACCCACAAACTAACGGCCAGGTCGAACGTGCAAATGGTCTTATCATGAGCGGCATCAAACCCAGATTAGTGCGGTCCCTCAAGGAATCTAACACGCACTGGGTAGAGGAGCTCGACTCCGTACTCTGGGGGCTGCGGACCACGCCGAATCGCACCACCGGATACACACCATTCTTTATGGTGTACGGCGCAGAGGCAGTTTTGCCTTGCGACATAATTCATGACTCACCTCGAGTGCGCATGTACGAAGAAAGAGAAGCCGAGCTCGATCGGCAGGACAGTTTGGACGCATTGGAGGAGGAGCGTGACGTGGCAAAAGCCCGTTCCGCATTCTATCAACAGCAGGCTCGAAGATACCAAAGCAGAGAAGTACGGGCCAAAAATTACAACGTTGGCGAATTAGTTCTACGCCTGCCGGACAAGAAAAAGGACAAACTCAAGCCCAAGTGGGAAGGTCCCTTCATAATTGACCAAGTCCTGACTGGTGGAGCGTACCGCCTGCGAGATGCATCGGATAACCGACTCGAGCCGAACCCATGGAACGCAGCCCGTCTCCGAAGATTCTATGCCTAGCGCCGGACTCTGTGTTCGTCTCCTTCCTCTGTCCATTTTTTATATACTGTCTGTCTTACATTTCTCTCCTTCTCCCCTTCCTTTCTCTTATAGCCTTTAAAGGCTCATCAAATGACGTGCTATTTGCACTCGTTAAACCTGGGGGCTTCTTTTAACAGAAGCTTATTTATATGGGCTTCATGCCCAACACATGTGTTACACTTCCGCATGTACCTTTTATTTCACCATTATATGCATCGATATGACTTAAGTTTTGGCCAAGATGGGTTGCCTGGCTCCTGTGCTTACCCCTACGTTCCCGATTATTCGGCTAGGCGGTAAAGGGAGCACCTCTGCGATTGTTACTGCCGGATCAGTCGGATGTGTACCTCAGACTGGGTGAAGCCGAAAGCTAGAGTTCTTAAGGGAATATTCGGTCGGTGACCTAAAAGATGATCTTTTCACTTATTTATTTATGCACCCCCAGATGCTTTTTCCCGCATCTTTTCGCAGAATGGGCATGCACTTTAGGGCATGCCTCCCAGGGAAAGGAACCCCTAACGGAACTATTCTCCCTGGAAGATGTTTCTTACTAACCATGTAATATAACATAACTAGTCGGGCACTTGTCTGTTCACGCACTAATGACCCGTACGCCTGGTCTCCATGCATTCACGGTTCTTATATAACTGCATGGGAATTCGGACACAGTCCGGACCGTCAGGTCCCGAGGCTGAAGCGAAAAGGTCGGCCATGACAAACGATCTACAATCCGGCTAGAAGGCATTATAAATGTCAATTAAATTACATAGTCATTCTGACTGATTGTATTCCTCTTCAATACCATCTAATAGGCTTTCTAATTTACAGTCCTGCTGGGAATACTTTGCGGCCAATTCTACTTGGTTGTATACTAAGCTTACAGGGATCTCCTTCCCATCGGGCCCCACAGGACCGACCTCGCCCATGTGGTTGGGGTCAGCCTTTGTGTACCACGTCTTCACCATGGCCTAGGCCTCCCTAGTGCCTTGACGGCAGGCCGATATCTTCCACAATCGGAAGCACCACTGTGCTTCCTTCAGCTTCTCCACAAGCTCTCCAAGACCTTTGGGCATGGAGATGGATGGCCACAAGGCCTGGGTGACGCCTCACATCGCCTGCCGAACTCGCTCGAGCAGTTGTGAGAGCTCGGGAAGAAGGTCACCCGTATAACCGGGAATCTCCTCTACAGGACGACCTGTCAGCACACCTACAGACATGACTCTATTAGTCGACTTCCCCACCGAACTTTTTTTCAAAGGTTCATTCAAGCACTTACTAAATATGTCGCGCCGAAGCCGCTGATTCTTCTTAACGGAGTCTGACAGCTGGGCACGAACATCTTTCAGTTTGACGCCCAGCTTGGTGTTGGCATCTTGGAGATCGTTCTTCTCCCGCCTCACCTTTGTCAGCACCTTCTCACCAGCCTTCAGCTGGCATAGGAGATGTTGCCTTTCTGGATTCAATCCGGCGCCATCTGCAATTTCATTTGTCAGATTCACACCCATGCTGTGCTTGGCAAAATACTTATCTTTCGAAGTGTATATTACCAGAGGGGGTCTCCTTGGGCTCCCCTGTCGCGGCTAGTGCAGCCTCAAGTTGGGCTTTGCACTCTTCCAACCCCTGGGACAGTAGGGAATTCTTTTCTGTAAGAACCTGCATAACAAATGATCCTTAAATCAGTTATTCTAACTGTTTGAAGTCTCGGGGGCTACTGGTATATATATAATTACCAAAATTTTCTTACCCGTATGTCTTTTACATATTGCTCGGTGGCTCTGGCTAGACCATTTTGAGCGGCATGGAGGTACGCATCTCCCGAATTGAAGGCATCTAATGCCTCTTGGGAGAAACAAGCATCACGAAGAATTGTCCGGCGACGCCTGTGGTTCATGGCACTCTCCACCTTAGAGTTGGTACCAGACAACCTGTCCACATCCTCCTTTGGAGGAGCGTCCGGTGCGCGCCTTGTGTTTGCCTCCGCCTCCGGAACAGGCTTTGGAGCCTGGCTAGTGGAGGCGCGATTGGCAGCCTCTCCGGATATAGTTCGGCGAGGTCTCTTTGTCCTGAAGAGAGCACGAGTGTTAATATGCCTTGAAGGCATAACACCTAGGATAAGAGGGCGCGCCATACCTTTGCACTGACGCCTCGGTCCGGACTACACCTCTTTTCTGCCCACGGGGCCCTACGGCCCCTCGTTGGCTTGTCGCCGCAGGTTCGGCCTCCCGTCTCAAAAACCTCCCCTACAAAGCTCGGTTGTAATCAGGAAACTAAAAACACGAGAGGGCGGACCCCTATTCGGGGTACTGGGACTTCGATCTCAGTTACCTGGGAGGCCAGGATTAGTCCTGGGTAATCGGCCGTAATGGCCACCAAGGCGTTATCCTTGCTCAATTGATGGAACACTCCATCAATCAGCTCCACTGATACCACCGGATCCTCTTGAGAGGCCGAGTCGAGGGACCGTCCCGGGTCCTCGGGTTGTGGAGGAGGGTTGTTTATTTCTTTAACGGCCTGGCGCAGTTCCTGCGTTGAAGTCGTTAGACTGAATGTTTAACAATGGGAATATAAAACGAATGGGCAAGTAAATGTGACCACTTACCCAGCTTGGGGGATTGTACATAGAATATCCACCCTGTGGGTTGACGTGGAGAAATTTCTCCTCTTCTCCCTTGTACAAAGCGGACAAGGTCTTTGTTAGAGCCGCAGCCGAATCCGGTCCCTTACGGCCGTAGCGGGTGGCATCGTCCTCCCCGTTGAAGTCCCACATGGGGTGGCCTCTATACTGTAGCGGCTGCACCCCTCGCAAGATGCACGCGGCCATGACCCCAATCATTGTCAGTCTGGAATGAGCTAACAATCTTATCCGGCCCATCAGGTAAAGGACGTCCTTGTCACTTTCCCTGTGAGGGCTCCGTGGACGCCAACTTAGGCACTTCTTTAGTGGAGCACTGTCGAACTCAGGGAGGCCGATCCGGACAGGGTCCGGCAGCGGGACGTCCTCTATGTAAAACCATTCCGAAGGCCAGTCCTCGGACGCCTTCTTTGGGGTTCCGGATAGATATCCGGTCTCGGCGATGCGCAACACTTCGGCTCCGCCCACTTGATATATTGACCCCTTCTGAGAATGGGGCATTAGGCAGAATAGCTCTTTCCACAGCCCGAAATGAGCCTCAACACCCAAAAACAGCTCGCAGAGGGCTACGAAGCCCGCGATATGCAATACGGAGATAGGCGTGAGATTGTGTAGCTAGAGGCCATAGAACTCCAGGAGCCCCCGGAGAAACGGATGGATTGGAAATCCGAGCCCTCTTATTAAATAAGGGACAAAGCATACCCGCTCTCCTTTGTAGGGATTAGGGGCACTCTCCGCTTGCTCTCCACCATTATAGATGGCAAGACTGGCTCGAACCGGGACCATATAGGCCGGGGGGAGAAATCCCTTGGTCTAGAGCGTCACTAGCTCGCTATGCGGGATGGAGCATCTCTCCCAATATCCAGGCTGAGGGCTGGAAGGGCGAAAGGAGGAGTTGCGACGGCTGGCCATGGTGGTATGGACCTTTCTCGGATGCGCTCTGATGAACACTCGCGAGGGGGAGAAGGTGTGGTCTGGATCTAAATACTCGTCCCCTTAAATGGGCGGCTCATTTACGCGGCTAGGGGTGTGGATGTAAAGACACTCAGACTTTTCATATTCATTTGACACGTGGGAGACGACCATTATTGGGCGTAGAAGCCAAGGAGCGCAACATTTACAAGCAGCCGGACTTTATTCAACAGGTACACGGAATTTGGAGGAGAACCCGACTTGCAATGCCGAAGACAATCTGCGCGCCGGACTCATCGTCATTGAAGCCTGGTTCGGGGGCTACTGAGGGTGTCCTGGATTAGGGGGTGTCCGGATGGCCGGACTATACCTTCAGCCGGACTCCTGGACTATGAAGATCAAAGATTGAAGACTTCGTCCCGTGTCCAGAAGGGACTTTCCTTGGCGTGGAAAGAAAGCTTGGTGATATGGATATATAGATCTCCTACCATTGTAACCGACTTTGTGTAACCCTAACCCTCTCTCGTGTCTATATAAACCGGAGGGTTGTAGTCCGTAGGACAAGAAACAGAACAACAATCATACCATAGGCTAGCTTCTAGGGTTTAGCCTCTCCGATCTCGTGGTAGATCTACTCTTGTACTACCCATATCATCAATATTAATCAAGCAGGACGTAGGGTTTTACCTCCATCAAGAGGGCCCGAACCTGGGTAAAACTTCGTGTCCCTTGTCTCCTGTTACCATCCAGCCTAGACGCACAGTTCGGGACCCCCTACCCGAGATCCGCCGGTTTTGACACCGACAGGGAGAATGCCGACAGCTAGAATTCTGGGCTGGAAAAGGAGCAAATAGTAGAGACCTATTCTGGGCTGGAATTCTGGGCTGGAAAAGGGCAAAAGTCAGTTTTGGAATATATTAAAAATATTGGGCCAAGAAAGCACCAGAGGGGGGTCACCCACTGTCCATGAGGGTCGAGGTCGCGTCCCCTGCCTCGTGGGCCACCTGGAAGCCCCCCAATGCCCATCTTCTGGTATAAGGTGCCTTTTGCCCTGGAAAAAATTAGAAGGAAGCTTTCAGGACGAAGCGCCGCCGTCTCGAGGCAGAACCTTGGTGGAACTAATCTAGGGCTTCGGCGGAGCTGTTCTTCCGGGGAAACATCCCTCCGGGAGGGCGAAATCGTCACCATCGTCATCAACATCTTCACTAGCACCATCTCCTCTCAAACCCTAGTTCATCTCTTGTACCCGATCTTTGTCTCAAAACCTCAGATTGGTACCTGTGGGTTGCTAGTAGTGTTGATTACTCCTTGTAGTTGATGCTAGTTGGTTTATTCGGTGGAAGATTATATGTTCAGATCCTTTATGCACATGAATACCCCTCTGATTATGAACATGAATATGATCTGTGAGTAGTTACATTTGTTCCTGAGGACATCGGAGAAGTCTTGTTATAAGTAGTCATGTGAATTTGGTATTCGCTCGATATTTTGATGAGATGTGTGTTATCTTTTCTCTAGTGGTGGTATGTGAACGTAGACTACATGACACTTCACCTTTGTTTGGGCCTAGGGGAAGGCATTGGGAAGTAATAAGTAGATGATGGGTTACTAGAGTGATAGAAGCTTAAACCCTAGTTTATGCGTTGCTTCGTAAGGGGTTGATTTGGATCCATATGGTTCATGATATGGTTAGGTTTACCTTAATTCTTCCTTCGTAGTTGCGGATGCTTGCGAGGGGGGTTAATCATAAGTGGGATGCTTGTTCAACGAAGGGCATTACCCAAGCACCAGTCCACCCACATAACAAATTATCAAAGTAACGAACGCGAATCATATGAGCATGATGAAAACTAGCTTGACGATAATTCGCATCTGTCCTCGGGAGCGCTTTCCTTTATGTAAGAGTTTGTCCAGGCTTGTCCTTTGCTACAAAAAGGATTGGGCCACCTTGCTGCACCTTGTTTAATTTTGTTACTTGTTACCCGTTACGAATTACCTTATCACCAAACTATCTGTTACTGATAATTTCAGTGCTTGCAAAGAATACTTTATTGAAAAGTGCTTGTCATTTCCTTCTGCTCCTTGTTGGGTTCGACACTCTTACTTATCGAAAGGACTATGATAGATCACCTATACTTGTGGGTCATCACAAATCGAATAAAGATCTTTTGTGGCCGCTTTTGGAGTTACTCAAGAATAAGATTCTATTTATAGTTTTACCCAAGATGCACATCACATGGCCTCAACTAGCATTCCACTTTCTTGCATGACACTACCTGGACGCTGGATGTCTCACGTGTCAGCAAAAGGAGGAAAAACTCGACCAAATATTCCCCACATTTAGACTGGAGGAGTAGGAAACACGGCAAGCCCTGTGCATACATCATACTACGTACAAGCCCACCTCACGGAGTCACACTATCACCATATTTCTCGGCCTCCGTGCGACACCTAGCTCTAGTTGATCTAACTAGAACTAACTATTGTGCTAGCATACTCCAGTATTAGGTTGGCTCTATGTGATGTGGCAACTTCATATAACCGGATGCTGGCTATATTACTACGGTACTCACACTCCAAGAAGTGAGTCGAAAACCATTCATAAATTGAGTTTGTGACATGGATATGCAAATGTATCATTCATTACATACAACAAGTCATCAACACACAACGACAACGAGGATACATGTTGGATTATAGATTAGTTCCAACAAAACATTCTGGTAATACTAAAGTTTTCATCACACAACAAATAACAAGCAATGAAATGACCTTTAGCTCAACCAATCCTCGATGTTGGAAACGCTTTCTTTGAACCATAGGTAAGCCTGTGGGAAGGGCCAGCTATTGTCAATCTCCAGACCAACGCATGACTGATCATCCAGGCTGAAGCGGCCTATATCAGGATGCATATTGTGATAGCCACGGTAGGGAACCATAGCAATGTACGAGGGATAGATACATATGCTTCTAATAAATGGTAGTAACATTGTGTCAACAACATATGGATCGCCTTTCACCATCATTGGATTGTTTTGTCCAAGGAAGAGCGAGTTTTCTCCAAGACTATCAATACTGAACCAGGGAGAAGGTGTTGGCGCCAGCAGAATAGTATCCATCCCGAATACCCTACAATGAAAGTTGGAATAGGTCAAGAGAGTGCGACCATGAGAGACAACACCTGCTTCCTTCGTAACATCAGCAGTGCCCTGTATACAGAAAAGAATTGGTGATCCATCGGAATAAGTTGCCAGGTGCCACTGAGTATATAGGTCCTGCTTGTCCTCATGCTCGTGATCATCACCATCGTCATCTCCCCATTGGTTATTAAAATTTTCAAGTATATGTGGTGGAATGTTCACAGGACCTTGGAAACACAAGAAGGTTAATTAGTAAAGGGAAACTAGCTAACCCGCATGCATGTGGATGAAACAATTATAATTACGGTGGAAGATAAACGTACCGAAAGCATTAGGATTCCATGAAAAAACAGTGCCATGACTGGTGCAGCAAACACAAGACCCTCGGATTGAATTGCATCACAGTACACATCCGTGTACATGAACTGATTTTTGAGCAATATCCATGGAGGCATGGAAGTAAGGACAGTAACAAGCTTGTCGAAGATAGCAACAACTTCATAGTTCATGTAATCCCAAGAGCGGTTGGGAACTTGACAAATTGCTATCTTTTGTAGACGACAATCACCATGATCGTACTTGAACGTACGTAGAATACCGACGTGGTCAACCTCATGGCAGTCTGAGATTTTTGGAAGTGGAACCCGGTGACGAGTGTACACATTCACAAGTTCCAACTCGCAGTTGTGCACAATATAAACAACCCAATCTCCATCTGCGCCTGCCCAGGCCTTATACTTAAGCGATGGCATCTTAAAATCACACGTATCATTATCAAGCGGCATCAACTTGCACAAGGCAAGGCTTCCATCATACGCGCACCAGTGAGCAGGGTCATGGCGAAGAAGATAGGGTAGATCAAACCGCTCCTAGACCCTTGGGTTCTTTGTAATGATGTTATTAGTTGAGTCAAGAATGGTCTTGAACGAACCTGGCACGCTAGCCGAGGTGATGATGTCGCACTGATCAATGAGTTCCTCCACCACGTCATCTTTCAAATCGGGGCAAGAATAACGGGGTCGTTTCCGGCCTATTCCCTCCATGGAGAAGAAGATTGAACAATGGCAGAAGGAAGGTTGAAGGCAAATGGAGGAGGGAGGAAGAGCGTGTGACAACAGTTCCATATCAAGATGGAAGGGCGAAGAGGCAGTGGACGGTTGCCACGGTACACGAAGAGGCTAGTGGGGAATGGACGGTTGCCACAGAGGTCACACACTAACGACAGGGCCGTCCTATCAGACCTAGCGCCCGCGTGGGATGGCATCCGTCCCCAACATGAGCGAAGCCACTTTGCACCCCCACACGGTTGGTCTACCACGCCGCTAGGGAAACATGTGCTGTCTTGCATCTTCACTTAGGCCAACTCCAACGCGTGCAGCTCGAACATGCACTCGCCCAACCCCCTTTCCCTTGACGCCCCCGAGTTACCCAACCACGGCTACCTATATTGCGCACCCGGCGGCCGGATTTGGAGCGGATCCTGTCAGTCTTGAGCTCGCCCGGCGGTGGGAGGCCG
The DNA here is from genome assembly GCF_018294505.1 of Triticum aestivum. NCBI lineage: Eukaryota > Viridiplantae > Streptophyta > Magnoliopsida > Poales > Poaceae > Triticum > Triticum aestivum. Next base: position 264,672,788 of record NC_057797.1, on the reverse strand, counting down.
CGCCACGCCATGGACTGGCCGGGCACCGGGCTGGAAGGCCCCGACAAGGCCGCAAGGCCGCATGCATGTACCGACTCCTCCTCTAGCCGCTCGGATCTACACCGTCGGTGGCCCGATGGTAGATACATGAATGGCGGTCGGCCGGGCTCAGTGCTGGCCCAAAAGCTCATCGGCGCACCATTGCCACTCATTACGTGCGACGACTTCCCAAAGAAGGTCTTGCGCCACGTGTCTACAATGCCGGAACATCCCAGATGGGTGTTCATCAAGTGCTCAACCGATGGGGCATGTGCTACTTTAGCTTTGTGAAATGCCCTCGATGCGGCTATAGCTCCGACGTGTCGAGGCACGACTTAGAGGCATAACCGCATTGAAAGCAATGTCGCAAGTCAGGCAATCATTACAACATCCCATGTATAAAGAATAATAAAGGGGAGAACATAGTTGGCTTACACTCGCCACGTCACATCAAAGTACATAAATAACATCCATCATACAAACACTCATGGCCCAACTACGGCGCCAAAATGGAAAAGAACCCAACATGCGACAAGGCCCTGAATCAAACCCCAACTAGGCACCACTACTGATCATCGGGAAAGGAAACATAATAACGCTGAGAGTCCTCGTCGAACTCCCACTTGAGCTCATACTCGTCACCTGGAGCGGAATCACCTGGACCTACAACTGGAGTTATAGTAATCTATGAGCCACAGGGACTCAGCAATCTCGCACCCTCGCAATCAAGACTATTTAAGCTTATAGGAATGGTAAGGAAAATATATGTGGAGCTGCAGCAAGCGACTAGCATATATGGTGGCTAACTTATACGCAAAAGAGAGCGAGAAGAGGAGGCAAAGCGCGAGCGAGAATCTAGAAGAACAACCTGCGCAAGCATAACTCCAACACCGTGTCCACTTCCCGGACTCCGCCGGAAAGGGGCCATCACGGTAACACACACGGTTGATTCATTTTAAGTAATTAAGGTTCAAGTTATCTACAACCGGACATTAACAAATTCCCATCTGCCCATAACCGCGGGCACGGCTTTCGAAAGTTCAATCCCTGCAGGGGAGTCCCAACTTAGCCCATGACAAGCTCTCACGGTCAACGAAGGAATAGACCTCCTCCCAAGACATTCCGATCAGACTCGGTATCTCGGTAACTCAAGACACTTCGACAGGTTAAAACAAGACCAGGGACACCGTCCGAATGTGCCGACAAATCCCGATAGGAGCTGCACATATCTCTTTCTCAGGGCACACTCAGATTGTCTTAGGTACGGGTAGGCCAGCCCAGAGTTGCCCCTGGTGGCCACCGGCAGCTGACAGGTGGACCAACACTCAGAGGAGCACTGGCCCGGGGGGGTAAAATAAGTTGACCCTTGAGTTTGCAGAACCCAAGGGAAAGAAAAAGGCTAGGTGGAAAATGGTAAAACTAAGGTTGGACATTGCTGGACAAGCTTTAATCAAGGCGAAATATCAAGGGGTTCCCATTATAACCCAACCGCGTAAGGAACGCAAAATCCGGGAACATAACACCGATATGACAGAAACTAGGGCGGCAAGAGTGGAACAAAACACTTGGCGAGAGGCCGAGCCTTCCACCCTTTACCAAGTATATAGATACACTGAGATAATATGGCAATGTAATGATATCCCAACAAGTAAATAAATTGATGTTCCAACAAGGAACGGCCTCCAATCTTCACCTGCAACTAGCAACGCTATAAGAGGGGCTGAGCAAAGCGGTAACATAGCCAATCAACGGTTTGCTAGGACAAGGTGGGTTAGAGGTTTGACATGGCAATTGGGAGGCTGACAAGCAAAACGTAGGCATCATAGCATTGGCATAGCAAGAGCGAGCAAACTAGCATAGCAAAGATAGTAGTGATTTTGAGGGTATGATCATCTGATTGGATCCTCACAAGCAAACTCAACGGGCTCCTCAGTAGCGAACTCATCTCCCGGCTCTAACCAAACAAGACAAAGAAGGAACAAGGATACAATCAACCACGTGCAAGACCAAGCAATATGATGAAATGATGACATGCTATGCGGGATGCAATGCGGGATGCAAAATGCAAGATATGACAGGAAAATGCATGAACCTGGCCTCATCTTGGAATTCCAAGGGTGCCACTGGAAAGATGAGATGAAAACTCTTGAAAACAATATAAAGAACGCCGGAATCAGAGTTACGGTTTGGAAATGGCAAGCGTTTTAAGATATGACACCGGTCTACGATTTACAGCAAGTAGGCATCTAAATGCAACGAAATGAACATGCTACAGCCACCAAACATGACAACAAAATACATGGCAGGGATGCACACAAGATGCTTATCAAAAGACTAGCACTGAGCCACGGCCAATTCATCCATTATGAGGTTCAAACAAGCATGGCAAAAACGCAAATGCAAAACAGATTCCAGACTTAGTGAAATTAACACTTGTCTGAAATTTCAGATCATGATGCTCTCTTCGGAGCAGCAAAACAACATGATACATGACCTGAACATGACAAGTAAGAACATGGCATGGAGCTACTCAACAAGCTTAACAAAAGACCCAAAGTGACCTGGGGCCAAAAGGGTTCACAAAATATATTAACGGGCACACGAACATAGCTAAAACTCAATCAGTTTTCACACTTAGTGAAAACTGAGACATGCTGAAATATAACTCACGAAGGCATGTAAACGAGCTCAATGCACTCACCACGGTGCAAGTCATGGCAAGGCAGGCATGCACCCATAAAGAAGGCACAAAATGCTAGCTAGACATGGCAAGAACAATCGCATAGCATGCACGGATCAACTACAACAACGCCGGCAAAATCGCAAACGAGTTGACGATCTGCCCAGATTCACCATGAAGCAAAAGTAGAGCTCGATTGACTCAAGCTAGGGTGCTCCACAATTGCAAACAAAGACATGGATGGATAGAGCATAACATAATTAACAAAACTCCTTTACTAACCATCCTCAAAAGAGGCACGGATCACTAGGAAACAAGCTAAACATATTGCATCATGAACTAAAATAACCCAGACTTAGTGAAAAGAAAAGTCCCCGAAAACAGAATTACCGGGTGCCTCACTTTGCAAGCTTGCACAAGTCACCACACACATCCTAAAAATGCATGGGTTGCACCTCTGGAAAGAAAACAAAATGCTTAACAAAACATATGAAGGACTCACAGGCATAGCATGCACACAATGACCATGGCAAAAATGACAAAAGTCTAAGATGAACTAGCAGATCTGACAATTAACTCAAGAAGCCTCCTTATAACAGCATTTTGGGCACCAAGATGAACTCAAATGAAAATGATGCAATGGAATGAAATGATGTACTCGTCGAGGCGAAGATTTTGATATATTATATGCCCAAATCGGAGCTACGGATGCAAAGTTATGCGCGGTCAAAGTAGGCATAAAAACTTAGGGGGGAGAGGGAAAAGTCAACCGGCTAGGTTTTTTGGATCTAGATCTGGGTGACACTGTAGCAGGTACTGTTCATCCGAGCGCGAATTCCGAGGATGGACGGCCTTGGAGCTCGCCGGACTTGCCGCCGGAGTGGAGCGAAGAGGGGCCGGGCGGCGTGGAAGCCGAGGCGGCGTCGGTGGTCGGCGAC